>NW_015552606.1:54717-86914 GCF_001515605.1 Sinocyclocheilus anshuiensis | reverse complement strand
CGAAGAAAATGGAGAGAGAGAGCGAGAGAGAGACAAAAAAGAAAAAGAGGCCAGTGCTTGTCCTTCGAATCTTTGCACTCAACAATCATCCAATTGTTCTGGAGAACACAGCAACAAAACAGCCATAATTAGCAAGCCGTAACAGTCAGAAACGCCACATGCTGATGAGAGGAGACAGGGAGCGAATGAGGAAGAGAGAGAGGAAAAGCTGAAGGAGGAAGAGGAAAAAGAGTAATGCATCACCCTCTTTTACTTCCCTTCTTTGTTTCTCTTTTATTGTATCTGTATATCTCTTACGTGCAAGTATGTGTGTTTACAAATGTTCATAAATGACAAAACACATATGCACATACAGTAGTACACACACAGCTGCTCGGCTTTCTTGTGTGTGTCCTGTTTCACACGGATGAATGAGCAGTGGTTTAACCATCTAATGGGGCCAAAGGACGTGTCCACTGTACTACAATGAACACACACACTCACACTCTCTCACACTCACACTCTCCTCGCTCACACTACACCTGAATGAGCACTGAGTTAACCATCTAATGAGGCCAAAGGACGTGTCTACTGATCTGGACACACACACACATGGGCCCATTCTCTCTTGACATGTTCCTCCTCATACATAAAGCATCTGCTGATCCCTTTCAGACTTTAAGGGCATGGATTTGACATGCATTTATATGTCTCATTGTCTTTTTTAAAAGTAATCCAAAGCAAGAATTTTGAGGCATAACACTTCCTATAGAGCCTACTTATAATGCATTACAAAAATATTGTTAATGCATTAAAGGGATAGTTCACCCAAAAATGAAAATTCTTTATTTACTCACCCTCAAGTCTTTTCAAACCTATAAGACTTTGGTTAATCTTCAAAACCGAAATTACGATATTTTTAACGAAACCTGAGAGGTTTCTGTCCCTACATTGAAAGTTCAGGTAACCAAAACTTGAAGGCTATAAAGGTTGTTGTAAAAAATGTATCCATATCAATCAAGCAGTTTAATCCAATTTTTGTGATCGCTTTATATGATAAATAGATTTAATTTCAGCTCAAACGTGTGTGTGTGTGTGTGTGTGATGTTCGAGAACCAATGAGGTTTGTTCTAGCATGTGATGCAATCTTCCGTGGTTACAATATAAGATGCACATGAATAAAACGCTAAACGAAATCTTACATCATATAAAGCAGTCATATCTCTTCACAAGACTTGGATTAAAATGCCTGATTTATATGGATTCATTTTATGACACCTCTGTATGTTCTCTTTAATAATTTCTCAATAGCCCACTTCACCCTATTTGAGTTTTTAAAATTTAAACATAGAAACTTAGGCCCATTTTTCCTAAAAATTCTAAAACTATATTTAGATTAACTTGATTAAAATCCTTCTCAAGGGTATCAACAGAATACAACACTTTATTTTCTCAGAATAGAAATGTAAATGTAAAAAAAAAAAAAAAGCAAGAATTTTGTGATTTTTGCCTGAAGAAGCCTTTTTCAAACGAAACGGTGTCAAATTCAATTTTATGTCAAGTCATTTTTCTCAATTTACCTGCCACTGGCAAAATTTGTTCATCTCACACATTACAGTGCATTACACTCTTTAAAGGAGTCACCATAAACAGGCAAGTATTATAATGCATACAATCATATAATGCATATAATGCATAAATGTGTTTATACTTACACTAACATTATATAATGGGCTTTAAAGTGCATTATAACACATTACGAATACCTTTATTACAAATACAGCCCCCCAGGGATGTGTGCTCTCCCCGCTGCTCTTCTCTCTCTACATGAATGACTGCACTTCAAAGGACCCCTCTGTCAAGCTCCTGAAGTTCGCATACGATATCGGCCTCATCAAGGACAGAGTCACCCTGCCACAGGAGCTGCTGAAACATTTCTACTCGGCCATCATAGAGTCTGTCATGTGTACATCCATAACTGTCTGGTTTGACTCAGCTACCAAATCAATCATCAAGAGACTACAACGGACAGTCAGGACTGCTAAGAGGATTATTGGGTCCCCCCTGCCCAACCTCCAAGATCTTTACACTTCCGGATAAAGGAAAAGGGCTAAGAAAATCACTCTGGACCCCACACACCCAGCCGACTCTCTCTTTGAACTGTTGCCTTCTGGTCGGCGCTACAGAGCACCGACCACCAGAACAGCCAGGCATAAGAACAGTTTTTTCCTGCAGGCTATATTCAGCCTGAACAATTAATCTTTCATAAGTATACATTGTCCATCACAACTAACATAGTTATCTGACATATTTATATTAAACTGCACACTTTGTAAATAACATATCTGCACACTAATAACATATCTGTACATTTATCTAAACAATTAAATTTTTTCCTATACTTCTATTTCTGTATGTAGTACATTATTTAATGTTTTTTTTTTATATATATATTTTTTTTATATTAGTTTTATATTACATCCCTACTGTGTTATTCCTATGTATGTCTGCACTATCATGTATGTCTGCACTATGTTTGTACTTTCTTCTACACTGGAAGCTCCTGTCGTCAAGTCAAATTCCTTGTGTGTGTATAAACATACTTGGTAATAAAGCTCTTCTGATTCTGATTCTGATTCTGATTCTGATTCTGATGGTGCATTACCTACAGGTTACATCGAATGTTTCCATTTACTAAACAGATTTAATCTGACATTTGTAAATGCCAGTATGGGATGTGTTGCTATGGTGTATGTATAGATAAAGCCTAAAGATGAAGATGAGGCACCTGAGCGAGACTGCGTCTTCTGAATGAAAAGCCATGAGTGGGGGTGAGATGAGCCACTCAGATTAGGTTCATATGCACAGAGGCCACTGCTGAAAGGCTCTGATCAGACTGCCCCCAGACTTCAGACAGACACAGAAACCTGGGCTAGACTAACCTGGGAATGGCACAGATGGACAGAGGAGGGAGAGAACGAGATAACAAAAGTGGAATGGAGGGATGGTTGTTGAGGGATGGATCCGCTTGAGTTGCACACAGTATATATTTGAGCTGAGCCTTTTTCCTTTAACTTGAAATGATAATGAAATGAATGAAATTAAATGACTGAACCCAATCAGTCCTGCTGATTAAACTACTGTGAGGAAATGAAACGCTAACAAATGTTGTTTGGCACATTAAATGCCCAAATAATTCACAGGATCTACTTTAATGTGGATTCTCTATTGTAATTTTCACTGTGATTAAAATTTATTTGATACTTCTAGCATTGAGGTTTAATGATGTAAACACACAAAGTGTGCTTATGTAGATGTGTGTGTGTGTGTGTGGGTCGGTGCTGGCTATAAAGTATCTCATTAAAGCTGCCAGGGCTACAGTTCAAATCATCTACAGCTGTGCTGTGTCTGCCTGTTGAACTGCCTAACTGAACACACACACACACACACACACACACACACACACACACACACATTGGTGCTTGACAGTTCAGTGTTTATCTGAAAGGAAAAATTGGCATTATTGCGTGTTATAGAATGTATAAGTACTCAAATGTAGCAAGATGTGTGTCTTTTCGCAGATAGTGGCATTCAGGCCAACAGTGGGATTGCAAGTGTGACTGCTTTAACAAAACAGTTCAATAAACAAGGTAAGTAATTTACCTTTTAGACACAATATTAACATTACAATATTAAAACTTGTTTCAGTAATCAGTATGTTTCAATTTTGCACTATGAAAGTACATAACTTATAGGTCATTAAATTAGCTAACATGCTAAAAGCTAATGTCAACAGCAAATGAGAAGAAGTAAAAAAAAAACAGCAAGTGTTTCCAAGTAGCAAGAAAAAAAACAAATCATAGGCTGTTAAAAAATCGTGTATTCTTTGAGTAGATACTTTTTTTCTGAATAAGTACTTTACGACCATTAGAAAGTAATATGAATTCAATCCGGATGTACAACATTTGTCATGTCATCATTGTCATGTGACCTACCAGCAGCAATTGTGTCTCTTCACTCTCTTTACCGCCTGATTACAGTTCCTACAAAATCATGAGGGTTTGAACCATTATCAATACCATTAATGTCTTTTATTAGGTTATGTACTAGCATAGATTAGCCTGACAGATTAATTTATACACCACACAAATTATATACATATTTTAAACTAACATTGTTTGTGTATACTTGGTATAACTATTGACTGATAGTTGATGAAAACCTGATGTTGATTGAGGGCCCGATTTGTCATGACATCAGCACACTCTGTGTCCGAATTCGCTCACTTATTTTCATTCACCCTTTCAGTGGACCTGTAATGTTGGGAATTGTGAATGAGGGTATAGGGAGTGCTTTCTCATACAGTCACCGATAGCAGAGTAGAACAAAATTTGCGACACATTAAACCACTTTAAGCAACAAATCGGTCAGTTGTTTAATTAATTGTCACTAAACTCCCTAACTGAGTCTGACTGTGCCAACTTTCCTTCTGTCACTCCAAGCAACTCTTTTTGTCCTTCCCAATCCCTTTATCCTGTGCTCACACCTTGTGGGCCACAGAGCATTTAGGAAAGAGGTGAGGATCATGGATGTTTAATGCCTCCCCTTTGACCTTAACCTGTAGAGCAAAATGGGAGAAATGCTTCAGTTACTTCTCATCCTTACAAAGAGCCGTTGCTCATATTAGCACAATAGCAATGGAGAAGAAAAGAGAGGAAGGGGGAATGAAGTGTTTTGTTCTTTGTTACATTCTGTAGCTGATTGCAAACTGGACTAGGGTGTCACATGACTTGAGGATTCGCTCTCTCCTAACCACCATGGCCCCCCTTCCCATCACCCCACCGTGGCCCTCATCAGGTCATGTCAGCTCGAGTTTGTTGCTCCTGTAGTTTTTAATTCTGTCTGATAGCTGGACAAAAGCAAAGTGGAGGAACAGAGGGGGAAAGAGGGGAACGATGGTGCATTGTGGGTAATAATAAAGAATAAGAAGCATGAAGCAGGGAAAAATGGGGAACAAAAGCATTTTGTTAATGTTTTTTTTTATATATAACCCACTATTATTGCATTCTTTTTTTCAGTTTCTTTCTGTCTTTCTTCCATCCTCTTTCTTGTCTTGACTGAATGTATGTTGGTCCTTGTGGTTTTATTTTTTTCTTGCTACCCATTCATACAGAAGACAAATGATGTTCTCCCAAAATCCAGAAACTAGTAAGATCAGATTTCTTGACTCTGGATTCTCTCCAGTTTCTGCTAATAGCAAAATGGCACTTAGCTTTGACCTAAGGCCCTCTATGAATGACAGAAGCAAATGAAAAAAGAGAGGGGAGGAGGGGAAAAAGCGACCAAACCAGCCTGCAGCGGGACCATTATGTTTGATGAATCTGGCCACCGGTCATTTTGAAGTGTTCTGAAGGGGATGTATGCTTTAAATATTAAGCGTGAGGTTGGCCAAAAGTAGCTTGGAGCCCAAGGAGCTTGTGTGAAGACTGTAGGAGAAACACAAATTGTGAAGAGGGAATCTCTCTCTCTCTCTCTCTCGCTCTCTCTCTTTCACACACGATAGAAAGAGCTCCCTCTGCTGAGCTTACAAGAGCTCTGTCTAACTGTCTCTCTTTCTCTTTGTGACAGTCTACTCTGGGGCTAGTTGTCACAAGGGCTCTAGTAAAAAGTCCAGTTGCACCAATGCTTGTTTTATATTTATAAATGTTATGCCTTTTTAAGATGTAATAATCACATTATTTGTTGACTAAAACAATGGTCTGATTACTACTTTTTGCATTTTGTGCTGATTGATTTTAATAATTGCTTTACTTTTAGTCTTGTAAAAGACTGTTTAAAGGCAAATTGCTTTGTAACACCCTTTGTAACCTCTTTTTTTTTTGTAGTCAAGGCTCTACGGCAGTAGTTCTCAACCAGGGGACTGGGGCCCACTCGAGAAGTGGTTTTCAAACCCTGGGTCACGACCACTTCAATAATGGGCTGCCAGGATGATTTAATGAAAATGTACATATGTATGTAATAAAGTTCAAGACTCAGGGAAGAAGGAAGCGGGAACCAGCAAATATGTTTAATAACAACATAAACAACAAAATAAAAGTAAGCGGCAGCCCCCTCACGGCAGACTCCAGTGCGTATCATTCTGTCTCTCTATGTTTGCATTCTGGAGAGCTTCAAAGGTTTCTAATTACAACGTGTTTTTAAATCGTTAAACATTGTAGCCAATCACAGATGTATCTGCTGATTTCTTGAATGCAATGGCCAATCAGATGTGTTTCAGTTAGTCAGAATCCACTCACCGTACACAGTATTTGTTCGGTCCTGAATTCTGCAAGCTAATCCTCTCATTGCGATGTAAATAAAAAATGTATTGTGCAGTGTAGACTAGAGAGATTCATTGATTATAATGGAATTTTCTGAGATAGCAATAAACTGAAATGAGTGACAGCTCAGCGATTATTAAGGAAGCACTTAGAAAGCACTCAGAAAAGGGCCAAAACTATTTTCTGTCACACTTCCATCAGATTTAAGTCTGAGAGGAAAATGGATGCTTGGATTAACAAGGGATTTTGACGCAAAGGCTTTGTCATCATGAACCCAGAACACCTCAGCCTCAGGCATCCATAGACAGTCTCACAGTCAAGAGGTCAGGACCCCCAAACCCCTCTAAAAAGGCAATTCAACCAATAAATAGACCATAACCTTTCTGTAAATCTGACCTGCAAAAATTAGACTAATTTTATTTTCAGTTGGACTAAAGTGTTTACATGACATAAAAGGAGTTATTGATTTAGTACAACAAAAATCAAATTTTAAATTGCATTTGAATGCACCTAATGTCTGTCCCCCAATGCTACAGATTAACAAGTAGTTTCATGGCTGTGAAGTAACAAAAGCCTATATTAGCTATTTGACTCCTGTTCTGTTTCAGTAGTAAAACCATCAATACAGGACAGAAAACTGCACTTGTTGAGTAATTTCATGGGACTTTAAACCTTTAAGTGTAACACACATTGGCATTATAACAGACGCCAAGTAGTCTCTCTGAATGAATGAGTAGGGGGTGTTCTTTTCCCTCAGCCCCTGCACAGCTTCTTTATGAATCTCACAACTAGAGAACAGAGGTGGAAAAGCTAAACCGCAGAGACATTTTCATGATATGTGGTTTGCTACTGCTACCACGGCTGGCCAGTAACCAAACTTAACTTGTGCAATTAGAGCATGTTACACCGTCTGAGGAGCCGCTTTGAAGCTGTCGGCACCAGACATAGATAATGAAGGGCTATGCTTTGAACTGGTCAGATGAGGACTACCTAAATTAAAGCTGTCATGCCTTAACATCTTGTGTCCCATGACATTAAGTGGTTGGTTACTTCTATAATTTGTGTTTTTGTCAGACAGCAAGGGCTCACCAGTGCAAAATGAATGGAAAGCGTAATTGAATAGACATTACAAAAAATGCTTCAGGAGTCAGTATATTAAAGCAAGTCACTGCAGGCACAAACCTTTTTACCACTGGTCCACTGAACTTTTTCATATAATTTTCCTTTACTTTTTTGACCTTCTAATGATTAATCAAAAATGATATCTCTCTGCTGACATATGCTGGACTTCCAATCATTTAATATTCAGTTTTAACCGCAATGCACACATCTCAAAATCCAGTCAGCAAAGCAATGGTTAGAACCAAGTCCCTGCCCTACATTTTTTTTCTTTTGCAATAAACCGCTCCATTCAGATATATGTCACAATACTGAACAAAAGATCTGTTACTACACCTCCATTAAGCTTAATCAACAGCATTTCTGGCATAATGTTGATTACCACAAAAACACTTATAATTTTGTAAAAGCACAGTAATTCTTCTAAAATGTTAACAAGTTTTTTATATTTTCCTTTTTTAATATGTATGTACATTTATAACACTTATATTACCTTTGCATCAAATTACAAAAAAAAAAAAAATAATAGTACAGTAAATTTACAGTAGTTTTAAGGTATTAGTGTTTATGGCTTTGCTTTGTCATTACATATAACAATTACATATAACTTTACACATAAAATACTAAATTACTAAAATACTAAAATTGTTAACATGTATATTGTTTATGACATGTGACTGTACTATTGCTGTACTTTACTAATATTCCTTAAAAAAAGCACATTTCAGTCAAAGCTAAACTGCCATCCCTCCTCTCTCTTTCTCCCACATAGTGCTGTTCACACTATCCTCCCCTCCAGGAGCATCTTCTGGTCTCATCGATCAGGTCGGGGTGAGTCGAGCCTGTGTCTTATCAATAATTACTGTAGGATGTGAACATGGGAAAGCGTTGTCATATAAACCCCCATGACCACAGACACACACACCTGCCGCGGTCTAATAAAAATGGGGCTGCTGAGGAGATGGAGACACAGACATTGACTCATGGATAAAACTCCCTATACCTCCATCGACTTGGGAACCTGTATGTGTGTATAATTGATTTGGGCAAGAGGTCTAGAGAGGAAACAGCACCGAAATCTATACCCAATAAACCTGACTCTGTTTAGAGGATCAGGAATCTCAATATCACTGTTTCTTGAGCGAGTGACTGTCTCCATCTGCTTGGCTTCCTATAATGTTTGATTTCAGTATCTTGTTCATTATTTGAAGATGCTAACGCTAGCAGTGATTACACCCACTCGAGTGCTGCAAAAAATAATGTTCTTATTTCTTGATATAATATTGTTTTTTGTACAGTAAAAATTATCTAAAATACTTGATTTCAAAGAATTTAGTGAATTTCTTACCACACTGGAAAATAGTCTTTTTTTCATAAACCTCACTAGAATTAGTTTTATTAAAAAAAAACAAAAAAAAACAAGTGTTTAAATGCTTTTTATTCTCTGTCAAAACTCTTGTGTTTTATATTTTTAAAATTGTATATTTTATATATAACATTTTTATTAAGGATGTTTATTTTACTGCAAAACAAGACAAAAAGACTGATTAAAGTATTTTTTTTTAAGATGTGAAATCTGCTCAGTATTCTATTGATTATTATCCTTACAATAAAAATTTTAATCACATAAAATATTAAATATTTTTTCTACATATCTGTCATAAAAGGTACCTATATTGTATGCCATATAAATGTGTACAAATACAGTGCCATGTTTACCTGTCATTATTCAGTGTGGATGATGAATAGAGCAGCATATATCATTGACTGATGCTGCCGCGTCGATTTGGTGTGCTCGCTTGCTGATATGTAACCAGTCAGATAAAGTCATGTGTGGAGATACCTTATCTCTCACTGTGGACCAAATCAATAGACTGTCTCTCCCTCTTCGCCTCTCTGTCCCTCATTTTCCTATGTTCCCCTCCCAACAACACATTTTCTCTCCTTGTTTTTTTTTTCTGTTTTTTTTTTCATGGTTTATTGAACGTGCCTTGCTAAGAAATGCAGAATCGTTATATTTGCCATTTTTGCAACCACATACAGTATACCTCGATATTTGTGAGGGTATCAGTTTACTTACTTACAGCGGACAAACTTTTTCAAGCTCTATAGTTCCCATGTCAACTCACTCTCTCCATTATAAGGCCATTTCATGCCCTTTGAGTAAAGTGAGATGACTTGCTGAAATTATGTGGAAAAGTTATATTATAATTACCCCTCAACATTAATTCCCCTATAATAGATTATTTATCTGGGAAAAAAAAAAAAAAGACTTGCAGCAGTTGGCCTCTGTGTTTCACATTTGTGGGATCCATATCGCATACTCTATTGTGCCGCCCCTTTAAAGTAATGAAGCATGTGATGAGTGACACTTCATTACTGCGTAAAAACCCCAGTAATCATTTCTTTTGTCCGGCATGAAAACAGAGCACTTTCCCTTCAGTTGAACTCTCTTTCACTGGATGGAAGTGTTTGCTGTTGACCAACTAACCTATCTGATCTGGAGGGAGACTAAGTTAGCTTGAAAAGGTGATGATGGCGGACGAAAAAAACACGAGACAGTTTTAAATAGGATCAGTAAGGCAATGCATCTTTTGTTGTAGTTGCTTTTAACAATGGTTTATTCTTATCTTAGATTGACAGTGCTTTAGTATGAAGTAATTTTTACATTGGATTTGTTTCGTCACTCTAACAGTGGTTTAGCTTCTGCGTTTCACTATTTTCAGTATATCCCAGCATTCATTATCTTCACCTGTTGTGGTCAAGTCATTTGAAAAATGCAGCAGATGCCACACTCTTCCAGATTATGTTTTGTGTGTGCATCTTTATCTGTATTATATAGCTCTGTGTATCTCTTTTCCCCTGCCCGTAATCGATTGATAACTCTTGTAAATTCCTCCTGTGTGATTGCAGGAAGACAAACAAGGGTGTGTGTCTTTAAGCTAAACAATAAAACATTCTTCTGCTGCTCTTTCCTCAATCACATCTAACATCAGGTTCAAAATGAGGATTTTAAAGACTTTTTAGACAAAGGGATCATATCAAAAATTTTAGAATTAGAAATTTGTAGTCAAACTTATTTTTTTGAAAAAGTGCTAGTCAAACACTGCAAAAAAAATAAAAAATAAAAAAATAAATTCAGTGTATTACATGCCTTTTATTGTAGTCATTTGTGAAATTTACCAGTGAAAAACAAGATAAATATTTTCCACACCAAACATATATTATAATACAGATTATATTATATTATAAAATTAATATTTTTTTCTACACCACACATACAGTGGGTATAGAAAAGAATCACCCACTTTAAATTAATCACATTTTGTTGCTTTGCAGCCTGAAATGTTTTTGTTTTATCCAGCTGTATGTACAACTTATAACATCCAAGTAAAAAATATAACACCGACATGTCAGAAAAAAACGAAAAAAAAAAAAAAAATCACTGATTTGGAAAAAGGATCACCCCCTTGTGTCAGTATTTTGTTGAACCACCTTTTGCTTTAATTACAGCCTTTAGTCTGTTGGGATAAGTCTCTAACTTTGCGCATCTAGAGTTTGCAATATTTGCCCACTCTTCTTTGCAGAATTGCTCAAGATCAGTTAAAATTGATGGTGACCGTTTGTGGACTGCAGTCTTCAAGTCATTCCACAGATTTTCAATGGGGTTTGAGTCTGGGCTCTGACTAGGCCATGCAAGGACATTCACCTTTTTCTCCTTCAACCACTGTGGGGTCAGTTTTGCTGTGTGCTTTGGGTCAACTTTCTGGCAGAGGGCAGCAGATTTTCCTCAAGAATTTGCCGGTATTTTCCCCCATCCAATTTTCCTTCTATCCTGACAAGTGCTCCAGTCCCTGCTGCAGAGAAACAGCCCCATAACAGGATATTACCAGCTCCATGCTTTGCTGTAGGAATGCTGTTATTTGGATGCCCTTACGAAAAAGAAGTTTATTCAAGTGTGCTATTAGTATGAGCTGTATTGGATTTCCGCCAGACATATCGTTTGTTGTTGAGGCCAAATAATTCAATTTTAGTCTCATCTGCCTCAGAATCTTCAAGGTGCATCTTGGCAAAGCTCAGTCGTGACTGCATGTGGCCTTTCTTGAGTGGTGGCTTTTTTCTTGCAACCCTCCCATACAAGCCACAATTGTGGAGAATTTGTGATATTGTTGTCACATGCACACAATGACCACTCTTTGTCATAAATTCCTGCAACTGCTTCAGTGTTGCTGTAGGCCTCTTGGAAGCCTCTCTGACCAGTTTCCTACTGGCTCTTTCATCAAGTTTGGAGCGACGTCCTGATCCTGGGAGGGTCTGTGTTGTACCAATTACCTTCCACTTCTTAATAATAGACTTCACTGTGCTTCTAGGCATTGATAAAGCCATTGAATTTTTTTTTTATTAATCTCCTGACTTGTGCTTGTCCACAACTTTTTCCCGGAGATCTTTTGACAGTGCCATGCCACCCATAGATGATTGTTTGCTTCAGTTGCTCTTCCCAGGACTGAAGTGCTCCAGTAAAGCTCTTTTCATGCTGAGCTAATCAAAATGACCACAGCTAATCACAGTTGAAAGTCAAATGGCTTTGTGTGCCATTGAGAAGGTGATTCGCTACACCTGATTGAGTTTACAAGTCATTTTTAGGAGGTGGGTGATCCTTTTTCCAACTCACACTCTAAAAAATGCTGGGTTGTTTCAACCCAACTTTGGGTCAAATATGGACTAACCCAACCGTTGAGTTAAATGTTTTAATAACATTTTCAATTTTTAAGTTGGGTTTGTCCATATTTGACCCAAAGTTGGGTTGAAACAACCCAGCATTTTTTAGAGTGCAGTGATTTTTTGTTCTGACATGTTGGTGTTATATCTTTATAAAACAAAATTTTAATTTCAGGCTGCAAAGCAACAAAATGTGATTATTTTAAAGGGGGGTGATTCTTTTCTATACCCACTGTATATTATAATACAGATAATATTAAAATATTAATATTAATATTAAAATTATAATAAAAATATGTCTTTTCAACATGCAAGGACAAGTTATAGAACAACCCACACCAAAAACAACAGGGCCTCAGCAGCTAAAACATATTTTTAAATGGATTAAATTAATTACTTTGGGCAGCAGTTGTAATTCCTGTGTGACTCCCGCCTCATTTCTAAAAGTGCTTTGGACAGCGTATTTAAGTCTAGCTGGCCTGATTTTTTCTGTAATGGCTGGAAAGCAGAGGTGAAAGAAGAAGGGCTATTGACAGGCTTTTGTTGAGTGCTGGCTCCAGGCATATTAGATTAAGACAGACAGACTGTGATAGAGCAGTCAGTAATATATGATTAACCAGTGATCAGTGCTGGCCCATGAAACTGTGCTAAAGATAAAGAGACCCATTGACGAGATGTCTTCAGATCTAAGAAATTAGCCAAATGCTAATGTTAAAGATAATTGAATAAGGAGAGAGAGTTTTCCCTCATACTCTGCACCATTTTGATCCAAATGCCAATACAGGTGCCATTACTTAATTCAGGGGCAGATTCACAGGCAGATAATATTTGTGAATGACTACATACCCATCATTACGGAAATTCAGTTTTTATTCATAAGATATCAGACATACATATGAATGTATCTAGTTTATTCCAATCCTTTAAAAATCAGTTTGACCTACATGTAACATGGGTAAATATTACACATGTATATGAGTCAAAAGTGAACAGATTCAATCTGAGATAAAACTACTCCAAACAATGACTCAAATCTTCAGCCAGGAAGGATACACGATTTGTTTGTTCAAGAAGTTGTTTAAAAGTCAACTCAAATCTTTTGTTCGAAGCATACTTAACCAATGTTAGCATAATAGTCAGTCACAATCTGATAACATGTTTATGTAGCAAGTGCGCTGTACGTAAGCAGTGTGAGAAGTTACCCGTGGGTGTGAGAAAGTTTGAACAGCATTATAGAAAGCAAGTTGGCATTTCTTGATTTCATTCAGTGCTGTACGAGTTGGAGAAGAAACTGATGGCAAGGAGCACACAATTATTCATGCACTCAACACACAAACACTTCCACTAAGCCAGACTGACTCCTCTCCAGAATAATCCTGGCTCCTTTTCAATAATCAAAGTCTATAAATTCATTCTTATTGTTGGGGAGTAGCTCACTGCTGCTCACTTTTCCTCCCTCTTTCTCTCTCACTCACTAATGTGTTTCATACACTCACTCAGCTGTTGTCCACATGAAGCACCAATAGGTTTTCCAACAACTTACTGTACATTCCCAGTGATCATATTTCTTTTTTATAACTGACCAATCAGATGAGAGTATGCCAACCGCCTTCTGCCATATTAAATCTGCTTAAATTCAATGTTCAAATTCACCGGAATATGGACAACGAGAGCTCATGGTTAATTGTTCATGATTATGCATTGTTTTGTAAGCATATCTTGCATATCTTTCATTTTGATGAAAGTGATAAATGTGATATTGAAGAAGGTCTATGAACGTTTAGATCTTGAATTGCACATACATAAATTGTATACTGAATGCAATTTAAAGACAGTTGACAGCTGTGCAGAGGGTGGCCTCACAAAATAGCCTTTTACAAAAAGATAGACAAAGAATGTGTGTGTGTGCGCATGTGTGTGCATACGTAAAAAAAAAAAAAAAAAAAAGAGCACTTAGCTTTAAGTGCTTTTCCACACTAATGGATGGACATTTTGTGTAGTTTAAGGAAAAGCTTCCATTTCGACTAATGAACCCGGGTCATGTAAATATTTAGACATCACTCCAAACGATATCCAGACATGTATAGTCCCCCCAAAACCCCCGAGTATCACACATGCACACAGTCCCGCCTCCTCCAACAGCAGCAAACATACACAATGCGTACTACATCCCTCATACTTACAATACAATATACAAAAAGTTAACTATTTAAAATAATGACTTTTAAAATATTTTTCAAACAGAACACATCAACAAACTGTATATATAGCAAAGCAGATGAGTCATTAATGTACATTCAAGACATAATTATTTCTCTTTATCTACATTAAGTAATGAACACTCAAGCATTATATAATGTAATGACTTTTTTTTCAAATGGTGCTTAACCTTTGTGAAACTCATGAGGTTAAATGAAATACTATATGGGCTGTTTTATTTTATTTTGCAATTTTTTGTAAGCAAAAATGGAGTACATTTTACAAGAAAATGCAATTTCACCTTTTTATGTCAACTTGAATTGTGAAATTAGCCATTTCTGAGTGAAAATTGTTTCTACATCTTTTTTATTTATATTGATTTGTTCATTAACTCAGTAGGTGCTGCCTAGTTTGGGACTTAATTTTGGGTTGTAGTTTGAGGAAATAAGAAATATGTTTGTCGTAAATTTGGGAAATGACTAAACATGTTTTTGGTAGTTAAAATGAGTTAATAATTGAAAAAAACTACAACTTGAATATAATTGGTGTAACGTTAAATATCATTTAGCTGGATATCACATATTTGTCCCTCTAATGTTCTTTATAAAAAAGACAGGACACGTGTACTTTACACATAGAAAGCGGCTAAAAATGTTTGTCAATATTAATAAAAGTTAATATGAAGTGTTATCAAATCTACATATTCTCATTTATTAGACTTGAAATGAATTAGTTGTATCTAGGCTTTTCTGGGCATTGACGTGTATGTGAGAGCATGAGTGTACGTGTGTGGGATTCAGTGTGTTATCGGTAGATCGAATAGCAGAGAGTGGTTTAGTGAGTGTGTAACAGAAGGTCTCTGTTGCTCTGAGGTTCCTGTCGCCTAAGTCTTGTGTCTCCAAACGCTCTGGGGGAAACAAGAATCTCCTGCAACTGCTGCTTCTAATCTAGTCAGTAACCACACAATATACACACACATACTTACGCACTGCATATCATGGCTGGTCTGGTCGCCCAGTAGCCAGAGAGCTTCCTCATGCCTTATCTACTTTATCAGCCCTCTCTTCAAAGCTGCTCCTGCTCTAGAGACGCTGGATCCACCAAAGAGAAAGAGGGAGGGGGACTTTAGATGATTGTCAAGCATCATTGTGCTGAGCTCAATATACACACACACGCAAGACTGAACGTCAAGATACACTGTTAAAAGAATTGCTCAATTGTTCAAATGTTTGGGGTTAGTTGTTTTGTTTGTTTGTTTGTTTTTTGTGAAAGAAATGAATACTTTTATTCAGCAAGGATACAATAAATTGATCAAAAGTAAAGACATTTATGTCACAAAATATTTCTTTTTCAAATAAATGATGCTCTTTTGAAATTGCTATTCATCAAAACATCCTGAAAAAATGTAGCAGTTTTCACAAAAATTTTAAGCAGCACAGCTGTTTTCAAATATTTAAAACTGTTAAAATATTTAACAATATTACTGTTTTTAATAAAATAAAAAAAAATACAGTCTCGCTGAGCATAAGAAACTTTCAACAACATTAAAACCTCTTACCACCCCCAACTTTTTGAACTTTAGTGTATGCATATAGGTGTTTCTTCAACTTAAGGCTTTTTTTCAACTTAATTTTACTTATTATTCTTTTTTGTTTGCTGTTATATAAAGGTTAAAACTATGCCTTTTTGCATGTATTTTTTTTTTGTCATTTTTCAGATTACTTTTATGTGTAGACTTTACTGAAAAAAATTAATAAAGTACCACATAATGTTACCAAACACAATATAGATATCTTAGATATGGTGTAAATAACCTTTTTTGTCAAGATAATGATGACAGTTAAGGAAAAATTACAAAAATGACAATTCTCATTAGATGCATACACAAAATAACGAACACTCAAGCATTATATAATGTAATGACTCTTTAAAAGGTGCTTAACCTCTGTGATGATAAATACTATATGAGCGGTTTTATTTTCTATTAATTTAAGAGATTTGCCTCTTTTTGTTACCCAAAATTTTCAAAAAACAAAAACAAAGTCAATGAAACAAAGACTGTTGAAGTATGTTCTAAAATGGAAAATGCTATTTCACATTTTCTTTTATGTCAGAATTTGAATTGGGAAATTTACTAGCAATTTCTGGGTACAAATTGTTTCCACACCAAAATGTTGTCAGTGGGGGATATAAAAGCATTTGAAAATCCAGATTGTTCTTTAACTCAGTAGGTACTGCCTAGTTTGGGACTTAATTTTGGTTTGTAGTTTTAGGAAATAAGAAAAATGTTTGTTTGTGTGCAATTGTTGTGGGATATGACTAAATATGCTTTTGGTTATTAAAATGAGTTAGGTAACACTTTAGTATAGGGACCAATTCTCACTATTAACTTGCTTATAGCATGCCTATTATTAACATATTGGCTGTTTATAAAACACATATTCTGCACGACCATATTCTTCATCCCTAATCCTACCCAATACCTAAATTTACCAACTACCTTACTAACTACTAATAAGCAGCAAATTAGGAGTTTATTGAGGCAAAAGTTGTAGTTAATGGTTTGTTAATAGTGACCTTAAAATAAAGCGTGACCATGAGTTAATAATTGAAAAACAAAACTACACTTAAGTGAATACAGTTGGTGTAATGTTAAATATCATTCAGTTGAATATCACATATTTGTGCCTCTAATGTTCTGTATAAAAAAGACAGGACACATAAACTATATACATATAAAAAGCAGCTAGTAATATTTGTCAATATTGCTAATAAAAGTTAATATGAAGTGTTATCAAATCTACATATTCTCATTTATTAGACTTGAAATGAATTAGTTGTATCTAGGCTTTTCTGGGCATTGACGTGTATGTGAGAGCATGAGTGTATGTGTGTGGGAGTCAGTGTGTTATCGGGAGATCGGATGGCAGAGAGTGGTTTAGTGAGTGTGTAACAGAAGGTCTCTGTTGGTCTGAGGTTCCTGTCGCCTAAGTCTTGTGTCTCCAAACGCTCTGGGGGAAACAAGAATCTCCTGCAACTGCTGCTTCTAATCTAGTCAGTAACCACACAATATACACATACATACTTACGCACTGCATATCATGGCTGGTCTGGTCGCCCAGTAGCCAGAGAGCTTCCTCATGCCTTATCTACTTTATCAGCCCTCTCTTCAAAGCTGCTCCTGCTCTAGAGACGCTGGATCCACCAAGAGAAAGAGGGAGGGGGACTTTAGATGATTGTCAAGCATCATTGTGCTGAGCTCAATATACACACACACGCAAGACTGAACGTCAAGATACACTGTTAAAAGAATTGCTCAATTGTTCAAATGTTTGGGGTTAGTTGTTTTGTTTGTTTGTTTGTTTTTTGTGAAAGAAATGAATACTTTTATTCAGCAAGGATACAATAAATTGATCAAAAGTAAAGACATTTATGTCACAAAATATTTCTTTTTCAAATAAATGATGCTCTTTTGAAATTGCTATTCATCAAAACATCCTGAAAAAATGTAGCAGTTTTCACAAAAATTTTAAGCAGCACAGCTGTTTTCAAATATTTAAAACTGTTAAAATATTTAACAATATTACTGTTTTTAATAAAATAAAAAAAAATACAGTCTCGCTGAGCATAAGAAACTTTCAACAACATTAAAACCTCTTACCACCCCCAACTTTTTGAACTTTAGTGTATGCATATAGGTGTTTCTTCAACTTAAGGCTTTTTTTCAACTTAATTTTACTTATTATTCTTTTTTGTTTGCTGTTATATAAAGGTTAAAACTATGCCTTTTTGCATGTATTTTTTTTTTGTCATTTTTCAGATTACTTTTATGTGTAGACTTTACTGAAAAAAATTAATAAAGTACCACATAATGTTACCAAACACAATATAGATATCTTAGATATGGTGTAAATAACCTTTTTTGTCAAGATAATGATGACAGTTAAGGAAAAATTACAAAAATGACAATTCTCATTAGATGCATACACACACACACACACACACACACACACACACACACACACACAGACACAGACACAGACACATACATATATGGTGTGTGTGTGTGAGATAAGGGTACATTTTTCGAAATTGAGATTTAATTGAGATTGAATAAATAAGCTTTCCATTGATGTATGATTTGTTGTGATAGGACAATATTTGGCCGAGATACAACTATTTGAAAATCTGGAATCTGAGGGTGCAAAAAAATCAAAATACTGAGAAAATCGCCTTTAAAGTTGTCCAAATGAAGTTATTAGCAATGCATATTACTAATCAAAAATTAAGTTTTGATATATAAAAAGGTCTCATTTTAACCAAGGAAATATTGTTGTGAGTGTTGTGAATTTCATCTCTTGACATAAATGCAGTGTGCTGTATATCAGAACTGGTTACTGAATATTTGATGGTGTGTGCGCGTGCGTGTTTCTATGTGAAGCAAAAAGATAAGACGGAATGGAGCCATAGATTAGATACACATGGCAAATAGTAAAATGGGCAGAATACTCAGACATGCAGGAGGTTCTGCTATCATGATGGACAAAAATGAGAGCAGCTCTGGAATGTGTGTGTCCCATGTGTGTATTCCAACAAAATAATTTATCAGGATGTATAGTCTGAGAGTGCATCTTTTTGAAATTTTTGGTGACTTTTGAAAGTACTCAGTTGAAATAATTACCATGTTTACATGCACTTGGCTTATTCCAGGTTGTTTGGAAAAAGCAGCCTTCTGAAATGTCATGTAAACTCTGCTGGTAATGGAACAAGTGTGTCTTGAGCTCCACTGCCTGCAACTCCATTCATCTTTATCTGCCTTTTTACTTCAATTTTGATACTGTATATTTCACTGCCTGTTCTCATATATAACTACTGGCAAATGGTATTATTTTGTGACATCACTGCACTGTTCCAAAAACTTGTGTGCTCCCTACGTAAACATTATACAGTATGTAGGTGTAATACCCACAACGAAGGCTGTTCCAAATAAGTATCATATGTTTCCTTAACATAGACAGCAGTCCCATAATGCACTGCAGACAAGCTCAGTACTAAATAAAGAAATAAATAATCCAAGACGGATGAGTCAAGAAAAATTATGAAAAGTATCAATAATAATTGTTTAGTCTAATGGAAAAATAGATAGTCTTTGCTGCATTAGTGTTCTGTTGATCTGCCTCACATGTTGCTTCAGAGAACCTTCTCTGAAGCTTTTATGCTTTAAATCTGATCAGATGACTAAAACACTGCTGCTGAAAAGTTTTGTGGTAGAGGTAGTTTAGTGTTCTTGTGTTAGCTCAATTTAATAAAACAGGGCTTTGTTGGCTGACTTTTACTGTGTTTAGCGCAGGAACAATTTTACAAGCTTTTTGGAGTTTGAATGTAAAAGGAATGACATGAAATAGATCAGAAGACAAGAACATAAGTCTGGGCATCATCTATTGGGTGTGTGTGTGTGTTTGTGTGTGTGTGTGTATTGAGGTGTGTGGGTGCACTATTTAATGAGTCACACACTTTCATAACAGAACGTTACATTTTCTTTCCTCAGGCACTCTTTATGAGATCATTGCAAATATGAAAATTGGCTCATAAAAACAAAAACAGTTTTGAAAGAAATTAAAACATCCTTATTCTCTCTGTAAGTTTTATAATTAAAAAGACAATGACAACATTTGACCGGAGCAGCAAAGGAAAGACGAAGCTCATGTTTGTTGTCAATATCTGTTCTGTGTATACGGATGTTTGTGATTTGACGTCCCAAGGCTGTGAGTCAGAGGATTATGACCACATTTATTGTCTGATGGCCTCACTGTCTGCCATTTTGACCATTTTATTCCACCCATTAGCAGTTGGGATACACATAACACAGACACGCACACATCCATGCATCTATTCATATTTATTTCTGTAACTTCCTATTAACTTTTCTTTAACCTCCCTCTCTTACATATGTGCAACAAGACGTTAAACTTCCTTATGTATATGGCGTATATTAAATATTGTTCTCTGGATATTTAACACATAGGTGTGTTAATGTGCCTCTATATCCTACATAAACTTCTCTTCCAAAAATTGGGGTCGGTAAGATTTTCTAATGTTTTTGAAAGAAGTCTCTAATGCTCATCAAGGCTGCATTTGTTTAATGTAAAATACAGTAAAAACAGTAATATTGTCCAATATTACTTTCCAATTTTCTATTTTAATATTGTTTAAAATGTAATTTATTCCTGTGATTGCAAAGCTGAATTTTCAGAACACCATTTATTTTGACTGCCAATTTCGAGTGATTTAATGCATCCTTCTGAAGAAAATATTAATTTTTAAAATATTAAATATGGTAATATTTATAATAAAAATAGAACTACAGGTACTAGATACATAGTAGCTTAAGGCATACTTCATAAACCAAAATAATTATTTTAAGAACATGTCGTGGGTGGGTGATGTGTACTAGGACAGGTGTTCCAATTCTGCGGAAATCTGTGGAGTTTCCGTGGAATTGTGTAGGCACAAAGATAGTGTGTATGTGTCGACCAATGAGTCAGTTTAACCTTTGATCAACATAACCAGATTTGCCATTTTTCTGCTTTAGGTAAAATGAGTAGGGACATAATACAGGGACATGAACAATTATACAGGGGAAAAACAGAAATAAGATGACCGAAGTTTAGGAAGTTTATGACTAAATAAGATGACAGAAAATAAAATTCTGTAATTTATTCACCCTATATATCTTTCTAAACCCGTATGACTTGCTTCCTTCTGTAGGCGAGACAATATTTTCGAAAAACATCTCAGGGCTTTTTTTTATACAATGAACAGGCAATGAAAGTCAAGTGGTCCATTGACTTTCATTATACAGACAAAAACAGTTCAAAAACAGTTACAGGTTTGGAACGAACATGAGGGTCAGTAAAAAGTTGACAGAATTACATTTTTTCTGTGAACTGTCTCTTTAAGAAATTGTTTCTTCTTTGCTCTCATTTTTTTGCTGTCTTTTTTTATCAGTTTTTCATTTCACTTGATCTTGATTTCCTTTTCTGTTTACATTTACTCAATTGAATTTCACAGCGGTTCCATCTCTCCCTGTGGCTGTTGCTGTCTGTCTTTAGTGTGCTGATTACTGCTGACACTGATGTCCTCATTAGATTAAGAGACAGGGGGCCATGATCTCATTGCTACTGCAATAATTACAGCTCTCTCCCGCAGTCCAATAACCCCTGAACCCCTGAGGAATTTTCACACACACTCATGCAGGAGAACAGTCATTAGCCATTGTGGCGAGGCGTGTTGGCACCAGAATTAGGGTGGAGACAGGGGGCATTTCCAGGCTGACTTAGCATGCTGCCGAAATAGAGAGCAGTCATGCCATCTTCTCCCTTTTTTTTCTCCTCTGCGTCTTCCTCTCTGAATGATGTGCAGGCAGAGGAAGTGTGTGGTGGTAAATAGCTGCGTTCCTCCCAGACGCACAGACGTCAGCGTGGCTTGGACACTCACTCTGGAATGCTGGGAATTATAGCCTGTGTGGTGCTCTCTTGCTCTCAGAGCACAGCAGTTCCTTGCAATGTGTGTGTGTGAGTTTGACTGCTAGGCATATGGTTTTGTGTTTAAGTTTCTGTTCATAGCCAGTCTCCCGCTTTTATGAATGAATTAAGTTTATTCTGGGAAATAGGAAAGGCCAGGCTTTCATGTCCACACAGTAGATTTTCATTGATATAATTGGTGATGTTCATTTATAACACACACAGACATACACATACCACATAAGCGCATCAACAGTGGCATGTTGGTGACACATAATTATTTGCAGTTCATTTCTTCTGTATTATTTTTATATGCACTGTATAATACCTGACAATTTGTGTCTCTCATACAGTACCATACAAAGTTTTGTATGTTTAGGGTGTTTTTTTTTTTTAAATAAATATTTTTTAGATAAATATATAGGTCTGTCATGAAACTCTAGATGGCGCATTCTGATGGGGTGTTAACGTAACTGATGATATTCAGAGAGTTAAACGACTTGGCACAAGCTGATTGGTTCATGCTGCATATGCAGCCAATGAGCTTACTGCCTTGCATTTATATGGCTGGCTGGCTAGCATTCACTTGAGATTCCTGAGCAGCTATTCCGCCAAGACCAAATACATTAACATTGTCATATCCATCACCATGCTAAAATCTTCCGAGAGTTGTCATGATTGAAATACTTATAATTGTTAATTTATTGCTTACTATTGTAATTAATGCTATTAATATTTGAAGGAAATCAATAACTTTATTCAGCAAGGATGCAGCACATTAGAATGATTTCTAAAGGATGTGACACTGAAGACTGGAGTAATGGCTTCTGAAAATTAAACTTTGCCATCACAAGAATAAATTATATTTTAAAATACATATGTTAAAATAGAAAACACAACACATATATGTTTCACAATATTAATGTTTTTATTGTATTTTTTAAATCAAATAAACAAAGCACTGGTGAGCATAAGACTTTTTCATAAAAAAATCTTACTGAAACCAACTTTTGAACGGTAGTGTTTGTGTATATATATATATATATATATATATGTAACGGGGCTGACAAGATGTGAGACATGCGGATCCATGTGCAGGCTTTATTAAGCAGAGAGATCAGAAACACAGGCAGGGTCGAACAAGGGCAAACAGGAATATGGCGGGCAAGACACAAGAATAATCCTAGGGCTAGCGAAGGTCAACGAACGGCGAACAGAGTCAAAAGGGGCAAGACTAAAGGGGTAAATCCAGGAAAACAGGCGAAGATCAGAAACCGAGAAAACAGGCAAGACTAGGCTAGGCTAGGAGGCTAACGAGGGCTCTGTAGTGTAGCTATCAACTGATAAGTGCTAAACAATACTCGGCGCCGGGAAGGGATCAGAGTGAGTGTTAAATAGTGAGTGAGTGATATGAAACAGCTGTGTGCAGTCAGTGCTGTGTGCAATTAGTGAAACAGCTGTGTGCAATCAGTGCTGTGCGCAATCAGTGCAATGAATGATGGGATATGTAGTCCGGGATAATATGCAACAGTGTGTAGTGAGAGAGTCAATGAAAATGGAAAGGGTGACCTCTGATGGCTAGCAGACGGAAGTTCATGGACCGGATTCGTGACAATATATATATAATATTTTGTTTGTGTCACTGGCAGACTTCTCCCACTTGTTTTATACATAAACCTCAATAAATCTATTATTTTCTTAATTATTTCTACAGAGTACATGTTGTGCACACATTCATGCATCATGGATTATTAATTCTGCATGAAACTATACACTTGTATGTTTTATTTTTGGTCCTATTAGTCCTGTTTTTTCACCAGGCCCATTCCATTAATCTCCATTGGTCCAACAGTTGATTGCTTACTTCTGCCTTAATGCGCGTAGGTGTTTACTTCATCTTGCCCTGCCAAGTCAAACAGTGAAAAACATGGCCTTCATGTTAAACTTTCTTTTTGGTGTCTCTGCTGTAGTGCCAAGGTTTTGGGCCATTTTATTTTATTTTATTTTATTTTATTTTATTTTATTTTATTTTATTTTATTTTATTTATTTTATTTTATTTTATTTTATTTATTTTATTTTATTTTATTTTATTTATTTTATTTTATTTTATTTTATTTATTTTATTTTATTTTATTTTATTTATTTTATTTTATTTTATTTTATTTATTTTATTTTATTTTATTTTATTTATTTTATTTTATTTTATTTATTTTATTTTATTTTATTTTATTTTATTTTAATCTAAGACCGTCTTCACCACATTTGTTTCCAAAGGCAAAAGTCTTGCTGAAGAAAATCGTTATACATACTTAATACATATTTGTGAGATGAGTTCATAGAGACTGGGTTCTGAGATATTTGGAAAGAACAGAAAAGCAAGAGAAGCAGGGCAAAAAAGTAAGTATGAAAGACTGGAGGAAAAGGAGAAAAAAAGAGTAGGTAAAACAGATAAGGATAAGAACAAGGAATGTAGCGTTTATTGTGAGGGATGAGCTTGATCCAGCAGAACTGTTCTATCTACAGCCTTGGAGACAAATGAGCCCCGAAATCTGTGGAAATGTCATACATGTGCCTTGATCACTGTGCCAAACACTGCATATGGCAGGTGTGTTATCGTAATGTTTTCTGATAGTACACTGAACAGCCTTGCTTAGCATGGAGCCAAGATACATTTGCGACATTGCCATCAGTGTCTTTACACACACATTGTGCTCACACATGTACACATACAACAAGACTTCTCTTTTATTGTCACGTTGTGTTTTGTTTTGTGTTCATGTCTTTTATTTTGTAATTTTGCTGTAGCCATGGCTGTGTTCAGCCCCGACAAAACAGTGCAAAACAATTTTTAAACGGAAACGGTGGTGCGTTGAACACCCTGTTCTGATGACTCAAGAGTTGCAACTATGGCAGCTGAGAAGGCCATTCTTTGTGTTCTTTTTGAAGAATTTTCAGAGCCTGATGAAATCGGTATAAATACATGTTTAATACTGCAAAATCCGCTCTATGTTACAGTTTGCCTTTATTGTAAATAAACATGTGCAAACAATATACTTTGTTTAAATTCTTGTGAATTTATTTTGATGTTAATTACATTGTGCCAGCTGTCTCTTTAATACCGCGTGGTTTATATACATGTTGCTGCTGATTGGGCTGACATTTTTGACACACCCACCAAACAAGAGAACAAGAGATCTTTGAGAAGGGCCATGACAGACAGGTCTGGGTCACTCTGGCATGTTGCCAGTACGTAGGCAGTGTGATGGTTTTAGTAAAAAAACTAACTGTTTTTTTAAACCGTAGTGACACATAGTCCTCTTGTCCTCCTCTGCCTGAAATCTGTTTCCTTAGCCTGTTACTGGTAATCAAACAAAATTACTTGACTTCTTCTCTGGGGTCCAAGAAAAGCAGTAAGGACCATTTAAGTTTGGGTTTAGAGGGTTTAACTTGAAAGGTCCTAATAACCCTAAGAAAACAGTATACATAGCTAAAATGTTGTTATGCACACTCAAGTTTAATTTCCAATTGCCTTGATTCAAGTGTAATTAAACAATGCATTTATTCATTCAAGTGTTTCGTGCTGTTTTGGCAACTACAACTTTGAGACTGTAAACCTAAAAGAGCTCCACGGTTTTTGTGCATTTTAATGTGAATTGAGGAAAGTTGATGATAATGGAAAATTAGCTGAGAACTGTATTAATGCATATGCTTGTTCATTTGCCATGACTGCACTGCACAAATACAAATCTATTTTAGTTGATAAGCCAAAAAAGACCAATTTCCTTGCCTACTCATTAAAAAATGTCATTTAAATACACAAACATGTATTTTAATATAATTACAGATTGCATGAATACTGCAGATTGCATGAATCCTGACCTAAAATGTACAAGTCCAAAAGGCGAAAGCTCAACTAGAGGCAACACTGAAAGCATTGACCTCGGTTTGTTGGGCTTAGTTTAGATACAGATCTTTGCGGTCTTGGGCCTGACATGGATCCGTCTCGGTCCCAGATTCCAGAGGGTTAGTGAGTTTTAGCCAGTGTGGCCAGACTACTGATTTTAGCCTGAAGGTGAAATGTGAGGATAGCTTATCTGTACATTAACCAGCTACTTTCTTTTTCAGTTCTGTCACTGTGTCGACACAGGGTCTTGAGAAGTGTACCGATAGGCCTGCATCAGTAATTGGGTTTAGGCTGGTATTTCACTACCATTAGCATGTTTTCTGTTTAGCATGAAGCTAATTACTGTTTTAAAAGAGATGCAGATGAAGGCTGCTCCATTACACTTGACCATTTTAATTTGGGCTCCACGCTGAGAGAATATGACTTGCAGACACCAGCCTTCAAATTGAAACCAGGTCAAAGTACACTGAATTACAGGGTACTGTGCATGCCTTAATGTTAGGTTGAAAAAGACATTTTGATGTTCAGCTCAACTCTGGAACCATTTTGGGAGGCCCATGCGCCCCTTCTGCACATCCATGAACAGACACTTAAGTATACACACACATACACACTCACTGCATCTATTCTCAGCTCCTGAGTGTAGCAGACACAATAAAACAGCATTGATACTTGAAGCACCCAACACAACCATTTCATCCTAAATGGATTCAGACACAGTCGGTAGTGGGAGCGGAGGCCCAATCATAGGCTGTAATTTCAGCACATTTATCTCATTTCCTGCACGCTTTGTCTTTCTCTGCAATAATGGGGTAAGTAATTGGAATAGACTCCAGATAATGGGGAGTTCTGACCCTGCCATTCCGTTGCAAGACTGCAAGGATGCTTTGTGGCGACAAGGGAGAAAACTTGGGCAGTTTGTGGTTTCTTACACAAGCACTTGGAATCGGTAAATGGGGTAATATTGTATTCTGTACTCTGCTTGTGCTCTGATTGCATTTGAAATAGTGCTGGATCAGGCCAAACATGGTTTCATCTTATGGGAAATGACACCAATGAGGACATGTCTAATAGGAGATTAATGTACCTTCTGCCAAAGATGGTATAAGAATACATCAATTTTGTGCAATTTGTTTTCCCAGCAATTACAGTTTACAAATTTACAAGTTTCTTCTGAGGTATGAGGGAATCATGAGACAAAAAGCCTGATCGATATAGAGTGCTTGTGCAAAATAATGTGTGCAAATGACAAAAATATTCCAGATTTCACTAAAAAGATTACTTAATGTAACACTTTTGCCACATCACTCACTTACTTACAAAACAGTTCAGTTGGATAAATGAATCATGCAAGTAAATATACTACTGTTTAAACGTTTGGGTCAATTAAAAATTGTTTTGAAAGATTAAAGCTTTTTTTGAGCAAGGATGCATTAACATTAAACATTAAAACATTATTTCTATTTATTTCTAAAATGCGGTTTCAACAAACATATTAAGCGGTTGAACGGTTTTCAACATTGATTATAATACATGTTTCCTAATGAATATATTCAAATTATTTTTGAAGGATCACTCTGAAGACTGGAGCAATGGCTGCTGAAAATTCAGCTTTTACATCATAAGAATAAATACAATTATTATTATTTTTTTAAATAGCCTATATTCAAATAGAAAACAGTTCTTTTAAATTATAATAATTATGTAGCCAATTATTACCAAATATCCATATTAATAATACCAGATAATGATCCAGACATTAAACAAGGGCATAATAGAAATAAAGAGGCATAAATTAATTATGTTTATATTCTGTCAGAAACAAAGCTTGTAGCACTAGCTGTTATGGTTTTTGTACCGAGCTGAACAGCTCTTTGTTTGTGATGGCATGTCTGTTAGGAATAGTTGACTTTTGTTATGAATAGTTTCTACTGCTATCATTGGTGCAGCAACTGATTGACTATGCATGTCAAAAATGTAATATTTGGTGCATGGCTAAAAATTCAATTTAAGATTTTTATATATTTAGATTTAATATTTTATGTTTTATTACATTAATGATGCACACTGTATTCCCACGCCACAAATGTGTAAAAACTGTCTATAGGCAATCATAGCATAGAGCATTTTGCATTTGATGCATTCACATACTGTAAGTGCACATCAGCAACTGTTGAGCATTTTTAAGGCCCCATTATTTTGGTTTTTACTGCAATGAAAATAAGCAAACACATTTCCGAGCTCCACTGCAGTCTGGGAAATTAGGATTATATGCAGCTACAGTATTTCCACTCTGTTTCCCTCTTTCCAAACTGTAAACAAACTCTTAGAAAATATTTCTGAATTTCTTATCATTCATTTGAGATGACAAACTGAGTCATAAAGCGTTATCTCTGAAATAAATTTTGCTTGTTAAAAACCCAAGTTTCCTCCTAAACTTCCTGAGATTCAGAGATCCAGTTTCAGTCTTGTTATTGTGTGGATGAGGCCATCTCTCTGTATATAGCCCATAAACATCACATTCAGACGCAAACATTTCCTCCCACTGTATTTAATGAGAGTTGAGTTTGGAAATGGTTTGGTTGATGGGAAACACAACCATGCAATTACAGCGCACAGGCTGAAATGAGTGTAACCTATCCTTGGCTGTAGTGTGTCATACAGCAATGAGTACAGGCCGGAGTGACTGCATTCATTTACAGACTGAGAGGTAAATTTTAGCCTTTTGATTGTGTGATGTCATTTTAATCAAAAATTAAGATCAGAAATGACAACTAAAACATTGTTATGTAAAGTGTCTGCTGTTATTGGTTGTCTTTAAACAAGCTGT
This sequence comes from Sinocyclocheilus anshuiensis, assembly GCF_001515605.1. Classification (NCBI taxonomy): domain Eukaryota; kingdom Metazoa; phylum Chordata; class Actinopteri; order Cypriniformes; family Cyprinidae; genus Sinocyclocheilus; species Sinocyclocheilus anshuiensis. Next base: position 58,320 of record NW_015552606.1, on the reverse strand, counting down.
CAGTGTGCTCCTGTTGTTTTACCGTTCAGCTGGGTAATTTTCTACCCCCTTTAAAAGCCATATGTTATTTTTGGATGAATGGCCCCAAACCCTGCCAGTCCTCTAACACAATGGATATGCTAGAACACTCTTAATCCTGTAAGAATCCCAGTGATTTTAACTAATCCATCTCTATGCCGGGCAATTTACCTTCTGACAGCATCTAAAAAAGAAACTGTAACTCTGTATTTACTTTTCTTTTCAAGACACCACTTCAGTGAAGGTGCTGGGTGTTCAAATATGTCATGATGGCCAGACATCAGCAGGAGAGATCTTTTTAAGTATGAAACAGATAATAATGTTTCTGTCTGTTGCAGCTCTTCCATAGCGGTTGTGGCTGTCCATGACACGTGAAGGCTTGACAGGGAGGTGGGGACCATGCAGACGTGTCCTGGAGATTAAATTAAATATCTTGTAGGTCCTTGTATAATATTATTTTTTTCTTTTCTTATTTTATTTTTTTACCTCTACAGAAATGCATATTACTTTTGAAAGTTTAAAGTTTAAATCATGTACAATAGCATTCTAAAGTTTGGGGTCAGTAAGATTTTATTATTTTTTTTTTTTTAAATGAAAGAAAAGAAAGAAAAAAAAATCATCAAGGATGCATTAAATTTATCAAAAGTAGAGACATTTATAATCTTACAGAAAGATATTTAAAACAAATGCTGTTCTTTTGAATTTTCCATTCATCAAAGACATCCTAAAAAAAAAAAAACGTTATTTAAAAATGTTAAATATTAAGCAGCACAACTGTTTTCAAAAATGATAATAAATGTTTCTTGAGAATGATTTTTGTAGGATCATGTGACACTGAAGACTGGAGTAATGTCTACTGAAAATTTAGCTTTGCCATCAGAGGATTAAAGTACATTTAAAATAAATTAAAATAAGTAAAACTCTATAAGCTGATATATAAGATAATACTATAAAGAATATGTCTTTAAATGTAACATAAGCAAACAAAAGCTGTTTTAGGTTGCCTCATGTGTATGAGGCCACCATTTTGTGATGACCAGCTAATTCCTACTAGCTTTATCTCATGTCCCAGTTATTAGACATTTTACAAAATAAATTAATGTCTGACTGTGATTTCTAGAATAACATCAGAAACTGGCAACCACCGCATTTGCATAATGCTACATCCACACCACTAGGTGTCAGTATAAGAAATATGGGTATCCATTGACCAATGAAACTGTCAAACAAGAAAATTCAGAAATCCAATTCACCCTGCATCCATTCGGAAGGGCTCATCCCTATGCCCAAATCCCTTCAAAGGGTTTACCCTCCAGAGTGAGAGATTCGAAGGGTTGAAGGGTGTATGGGACCAAACAACTGTTTCTTGAAGTGCCCTTCTGCGTCATCATCACGTGCCCACACGGAGGTGCCGTCATCATGCAAAGAATCTGCGCAAAGGATCATGGGAGCCCGAAGTGTCCATCAGTTGTACCCTTCGAAATTCTTCATTCCGAAGGGTCCTTTGAAGTGGCCAGTTTTGAGCACTTCGGTTTGGAACGACCCTTCAGTATGGCGGCTATGATTGTTTTCACTCCGAAGTGCCCTTCGGAGGGCGATATATCCCGTTTGGAACGCACCGTCAGTGTTTTTTCACATGATTTCAGAGCATCACAGCTCTATCCATGGCCTCAAAAAGGAGCTTGCGTATTCCATCATGTACTCCGTCAGAGGGCACCCTTAAAGTAAATGATCATTTAAAACCTTAACTTGAGAGGACATCATATCTATTTCCATCTGCTGACTTCACACAGGCAGGTCTAGACCTGTTCCCTCTCTTCCTCACAGTCTGTCTCTCTGCTCTTCATTGTTCACCTGTCCTACACTCTATAGTGTGCTTGACTAAAACTAAAACCATAAAAAAAAATGTTGTTACTGGAAATAAAATAAATGCTAACTGAAATAAAACATAAAAAGTATACTTATTTTATTGCAGCTAGTTGCCAAGGCAATATTTCTCATTTTCATTTAGTTTAACTTGATATATTAAAATAACTAAAAAAAAAGAAAAAAAAGAACAGAAATACAAAAGTAATCAAAATATTAATAAGAACTATAACACTGGTGCCTGACAGCGAGCTGTTTGAGGGTGTTCTTGGCACAAACAGGAGGAAGTGGATGATTTGCTGGTGGGGTTGGTAGAGCAACTTTGTCCTTCCAAACTAATTACTCTGAAAACAAACAGCAGTAAAAGTAGACCAGTTATACTTACTGCAGGAAGACATTTGGCTCAGCATTTGTATGTGAATCTAAACTCATGGCTTTCTTTGTGTTTGTGTTTGTTTATATATATTTAAGACTTTCGTCTTTGCTGGCTCAGTTTTAGCCTGATTTGTATGTCCAGGACTAAGATTTTGGTCACTGTTGTTCGTTTTAGGCATTTGTTTTGTATAAGTTTCCCCAGAAGACTGTGCATAGTTTGAGAGAAAAGTCTCCACACTCCTACCCACCCAAATATTTTCAAATGTCTTTCACTCTCTCTGTCTCTCTTCTATCTCTTTCTCTCTCTCATTCTCTCTTTGTAGGATAAGTATTACAGTTAATCAGATTATCACTCTCTTCTCTGAAAGAACCCAGTAGTCAGGCAGATAAAAGGGCAACCCAGAGTCCCCAGGGGTCCTGACAGACAGGGATCAAAGGAGTAGGTGATTAGCCAAAGCAATGTCGCATTGATACCAGAAAGAAAGCGAGATAGAAAGAGTGAGCAACAGAATGAGACAGACAGAGAGAGAGAATTCAGATGGATGACAGTGTTTCATCCCATGTTTCAGCAGATGTCTTGGTTTACCTGCTACAGAGTCATCTCTTTGTCCTCTCTGTGGTAGGTCATACCTTGCTTTTATTCTTTCCTACAGCAGCAGGAAAAGACACTCTTGATCTTCCTTCTATTCAGTATTCAATTAAAAATGAGTGTGCGTTTGTGGGAAGATTTGTACATACGATAGGCTAAGTGTCTGTTACGAACCTCACCCTGTCGCGAGTCTTGTTTAGGCTTTACAAGTCAAAGTTCATCTTGCTCTGATAAACTTCATTCCATTAGTTTGATTGTGACCGACTGGAAAAGCTTGGCAGGAAGCAGTGGATAAAGTCCAGAGTGAACATGTAATCCTCTCTCATACACGCTTTCAAGCTTAAATAAATCACAATTCACGACAGCGCTCAGGTGATCTTTGTGCCACCCACAGGTTCAAGAAAGTCAGTGCACTTGATCTCAGAAACTACAAGACACCCACTAGCCACATACACTGAAGCACTGAAGGACAAGCTCTTTTTCTTGAAATATTTATAGTCTCTTCATTAACAGAATGTGTATATGTGTGCTTATGCATACATTAACACATTAAACGAATAGATCACCCACAAATAAAAGTTAGTCTGTGAGAACAGGCTGAAATGTAAGTTATTTAAATCTTCATCTCCAACAAGATATTAACTACTGTGACTGAAGATCAGCATACAAATCATTGAAACAATTCTTTTAATTGTGTGTGTGTGTGTGTGTGTGTGTGTGTGTGTGTGTGTGTGTGTGTGTGTGTGTGTGTGTGT
>NW_015552606.1:49763-54143 GCF_001515605.1 Sinocyclocheilus anshuiensis | reverse complement strand
ATACCAGTAAACCCCTGCCGTAAGATGAGAGTTAACTAAACTAGACCGCAGATGACAGAAGTTTCCTCACAGAACGCTCCTCTGGCTGTGCTGTAAGAAATATGGTAATACCATAGTACTTTTAGTTTGCCAGGGGAATCCAGTGCATTGGCCAGGTAATGTAGGTTAATTAGCATATGCCCTCCCTCTCACGTCTCACTAATTCGATGGAGCTCTTTGCAGCTGTGGGCGCTCAGATTAATCATCCAAATGCGTGTCAGGAAAACATAACAGGAGAGAAATAATGTTCCCATAGTTGTTGTTGTTGTGTGTGTGTGTGTGTGTGTGTGTGTGTGTGTGTGTGTGTGTGCGCGTTTTTGTGACAAATGAGGACATAAATTTGTATAATGACAAAGGTATGACATAGGTATTACAAGGAGAAGGTGACTTTTCAGGACATTACCCCATGTCCCCACTTTTCAAAATGCTTATAAATCACACAGAATGGAGTGTATTGAAAATCTGAAATAGCACAAAGTTTCCTGTAAGGGGTAGGTTTAGGGGTAGGGTTGGTGTAGGGCAATAGAATATACGGTCTGTACAGTATAAAAACCATTACGCCTATGGGATGTCCCCACTTTTCACAAAAACAAACCTGTGTGTGTGTGTGTGTGTGTGTGTGCCTGGTATTTATCACGTTATGGGGACCAAATGTTCCCACAAGGATAGTAATACTAGTAAATTTTGACCTTGTCGGGACATTTTTGAGGTCCCCATGAGGAAACAAGCTTATAAATCATACAGAATTAGTTTTTTTGAGAAAGTAAAAATGCACAAAGTTTCCTGTAAGGGGTAGGTTTAGGGGTAGGGTTGGTGTAGGGCAATAGCACATACAGTTTGTACAGTATAAAAACCATTACGCCTATGGAATGTCCCCATAAAACATGGAAACACAACATGTGTGTGTGTGTGTGTGTGTTTAAAATTTTTATTGATATCAATTGATTGAATTCATGATATTTTATGGCAGCTTGAAGATACTTGGAATTTTATGCTTGGATAGTTATACAAATGTATTACATTGGGAGTTTTTTTTTTGGTATGTTTATTTCTTTTGGGAGCTTAACATTGTCACTGTGAACTGTCGTGGTATGAAAAATTGTGTGAGTATTTTTGTATAAATAAAAAAGTCAAACCACTTTGGAACAACATAAAAATGGGTAAATAATGGCTGATTTTTTTTTGTTTTTGTTTTAACAATAAAAAAAAAAAAAGTTAGTTGGCATAAAAGAAACCTTTAAGGCCCCAATATAAAAATGAAACTGAAGAATGCATGTGTGTAATTCAGGCCAAACGAATGTGTTCTTTTTGGTGGTTCAAAACCACACTTTATAGCACATTATATATGATCAGATGGTTTCTTAACTGCTATTTTCACACTGCAGTGTTGGAATGTTCGAAACCATATATCATTGCATAGTTTTACCCCTGAGAGAGGAACAAAAAAAGAACTTCCCCATGAGTATATCGGGGAATTTACTGCTTTGTTTTTATTTTAAAACGTGATATCAGGTTTATATAACCAGTTCATTACTGCTGTTGAAGTTGTGCACCAACATCCATCTGGCATGCTGAAAAAGTGTTTATATGTTTATCTTTGTGATCAACTGCGTGTTAGACAAAAGTCTGTTTTCTGGCTTTGTCTGTCAGTTATTGGGTCTGTGAGGCAGACGCTACATCTTAAAAATAAAGGTGCTTCACAATGCCATAGAAGAACCTTTTTGTCTAAATGGTTCCATAAAGAACCTTTAACATCTGAAGAACCTTTCTGTTTCACAAAAGGTTCTTTGTGGCGAAAGAGGGGTCTTCAGATTATAAAAAGGGAAGAAAGAGATGGTTCTTTAAAGAACCTTTGACTGAATGGTTCTTTGTGGAACCAAAAATGGTTCTTCTATGGCATCGCTGTGAAGAACCTTTTGAAGCACCTTTATTTTTAAGAGTGTATGATCACACCGGCTCTGAATGCATGACCATCTGTCTTCATAGTAACCGCAGGACACACACATTTATTTCAGTGATGTCACACATGTGTGCACCCATATGCAGACACATAGCTGGCTGTACTTCTGTGTTATCTGGTAGTGAGTAGATGCAGCAGAGCTAGAGAGTGTGGCTGAGATAGGAGCCTCTTTCCTGGGCTTTTAGAGTCTGACGTCAGACCATCTGCCTGGAGCTACTGAATGAGAATTAGATACAATTCAAACTGAAGCACACCTCTTTACTTTCTCACATACTTGGCCACCAATAGTGTAATGGAGGGAAAAACAGACAGACAGAGTAAGTGCATGTGTGTATATTTAGTATTTAATAGTAAGTTCATTGTGTGTATATTTGTTTGTCTTGTATTTTCTATCAATAAAGCTCAAACACTCTTTAGCATTTGTAGTCATAATTCTGATTGTTTAAAATAAATTAATGGTTTTATTCGGCAAGGACACATTAAATTGATCAAAAGTGAAAGCAAAGACATTAATAATACCACAAAAGATTTCTACTTCAAATGAAAGCTTTTGCCCTTTCTGTGTGTCAAAGAATCCTGAAAAAGCTCATTTGTTTCACAACAAAAGTACATTTTAAAATGTATTAAATTAGGAAAATTAAAATTACTGTTTTTGATCAAATTAATGCAGCCTTTGTTATGTGTGTGTGTGTGTGTGTGTGTGTATACACAAGTTAAAAAAAATAAAAATAAAATAAAGAGGGGTGCATCAAAACAAGTTTCTTCATTTCATGCTCACTTACCAAGACCTTCTCTGGCAAGTGCAGCTACAAATGTCCTTGTCTCTAAAACTCTTTTCTTCTCTGTCTAGGAATGTTATCTTGTGCCCTTCTCCTCCGTAATGGTTCCAACTCACTACAGATTGAACAGACTATTATCTAGTTAGAAGGGGAATTTTAGTGGACTGCATGAGTATTGGAGTTCAAGAGACAGTTAATCTAAAAATGGAAGTTTTGCCCTCATTTCACCCTCATGTTGTTGTTCCAAACCCGTATGACTGTCTTTCATGCTTGGAACACAAAAAGAGAAGTTTTGAAGAGTGTTCATGCCGCTCGCTTCCATAAAGTGGATAGTGACCAGTGGCTGTCAAGCTCCAAAAAGTATATATATAAAAAAAATCATATGTAATCCATGCAACTTGTACACATTATTGAACATATTCTGAAGTCATGCAATAGCTTGTATGAGGAACAAGGTGAAATTTAAGTTTAAAATTGTGGAGAACGTTTGCTTTAAGCATATAGTTATGCAGTTCCAGCCAAAACACATACTGAACATGACCACCAGGTTGCTATGACACATACAGAAACACACACATACAAACATCACTGAAAGCCTTAATAAGTTGATAACTTAATAAGCAGAAGACATGCATTGCATAACCCCTGAGACCCTAAGAAACATAAACCGCACACAAAGATGGTTAAACAAACACGTGCACTTACTCAAACATTGACCCTTAGAAATCTTTTAGGACATTATATGAGCACTCTCCCAAGATTACATGCTTATGACACACCTTGTAGAGACATGTTCCCTAAAAGTTTCAAGAATGAACGCTAGCATACACATGCACACCAAAGCACAGGCCAAGCAGAGAGTAAATACAACCCGACTGTCCTTGAGCGTTTGTTTGTGGCAGCTCTTAAAGCGCTGACGTTTATTGGTTTGGTTTTTCTTTCATTGGGCTTTTAGCAGCATTTGAATCAGGCATTAGTCCCTTTAATCTCTTTCAAAGTTTGTTAATAGGACTCTCTGTTGTCCACACTTGTCTCGGATGAAAGCTTTATATACAAACTGCTGACTTCATATCCTCTCATACCTCAAATATCTGTGTTTTAAAGCTAAAGTGTGCAGTTCCCTTTCAGTCGGTCACTCTCGACGTCACGTCGGATGACCGACGAATTGGGATCTCGCTTAGAGAGACCAATCTACTTCGAGTGTAAACTAAACGAGCCAATGCACATTGGCATGCGATTATTGCATCCAGTTGCCGCTGATCACAGCGTGAGTATAAGTAGGCAGCAGATGCAGCGCATATTCAGCTTTTCGCTTCGGAGCCGAGCGGTTCTATCGTTCTGCTCCTGACCTTCTGCTTAGAGAAAAAGCTACAGTCAAGCACGCTCTTCGTGGGCTCTCGTGCTGGTGGTACGGCGCTTCAGCGGCGGTGGTTTTCCCGTGTCGAGTGGGTTGCACACATCGGTGGCAGCGCCTCAGCCCGCTCGTCGCCGAGGGCGGCCCCCGGAGAGATGGAGGGAGTTGCTCTTCGAGAGATGGTGAACGCATCACTCCCTCCCCCGGAGGAGGGCCGGGCGGAGAATCTTTTGTTTCCTTTTTTTACG
>NW_015552606.1:46823-49581 GCF_001515605.1 Sinocyclocheilus anshuiensis | reverse complement strand
TCTGGTAGCTCCCTATTGGCCTACCCGGACCTGGTTCCCGGAACTGATGCTCCTCGCGACAGCCCCTCCTTGGCCGATTCCCCTGAGGAAAGATCTACTGACTCAGAGACGGGGCACCCTTTTGCACCCGCGTCCAGACCTCTGGAAACTTTATGTCAGGTCCCTGGATGGGACGCGGAGGTTCTAAATGATCTACATCAAGAGGTAGCTGACACCATCACTTCAGCGAGAGCACCGTCTACGAGACACGTCTACGCTTTGAAGTGGAACCTGTTCGTTGAGTGGTGTTCTTCTCGCCGAGAAGACCCCCAAAGATGCACGATTGGAGTAGTGCTTTCTTTCCTGCAAGAAAGGTTGGAGCGTAGGCTTGTCACCCTCCACTTTGAAAGTGTATGTGGCTGCTATCGCAGCACATCACGATGCAGTGGCCGGCCTACTCTCACGTTGTCCTGAGACCCCGGCCTGGATACGTGCCCAAGGTTCCCACCACGCCCTTTTGCGATCAGGATGTGAACCACTGCCCTCGGAGGAGGCAGATCCAGCCTTGGCGTTGCTGTGTCCCTTAAGAGCATTGCACATATACGTGGACCACACCCGGAGCTTCAGAGGCTCTGAGCAGCTCTTTGTCTGCTACGGAGGTCAGCAGAAAGGGAAGGATGTCTCCAAGCAGAGGTTGGCCCACTGGATAGTGGATGCCATCGCCTTTGCCTACCAATTCCAAGGCGAGCCATCCCCCCGGGGGTAAGGGCTCACTCCACACGGAGTGTTGCCTCCTCCTATGCACTGGTGCATGGTGCCTCTCTGGTAGACATCTGTAAAGCTGCGGGCTGGGTGACACTGAACACCTTCACAAGATTTTACAGTCTCCGCATTGAGCCGGTTTCTTCCAGTGTGTTGGGTAACAGGTAAGTGGCGGGAAGAGCTGGCCGGTGTTATGCTTGCTGCGGCATTCCCCCTCACCCGGGGATGCGAGCACTTTTTGCTCTTCCAGTAATTCCCCAGACGCTGAACCCTGGTTGAGTATCTTCCAGCACCCCTGGCAGTCAGACTGGGCAGAGCAGTTTGACGTCAGGCCCAGTATCAGTGTTAGCTTGCCTGGGTTTCCGGTCAGCCCCTTTTCTGGGCTAGCCATCCATATGGCTTGATTCCATGCGGACAATCCCATATGTGTATTCTTCCACGGTAAGTTTTCCCTCTCGGTGAACCCATGTCGTCCCTTTGACAGCCTCTGCTGACAGCCGTTCCTCCCTACTCCTAGGTAGGACCTGCCTCAGAGACCCATTCCATATGTAGTGCTGCCCCAGGCCTGGGTCAGTCCATTTCAGTGTCTCCACATGATACCTCCCTACGGGCAGGATGTGGTCTCCGTAGCGCCCTTCTCCGGAAGGCTCGCTTCCCCTTCGTTACTGCCAAGCTGTTAACAACAAACAGGAAAGGCATGGAGCAACTTTCATGAAGGTCGAAATCCCTTCTCTTAAGAAAAAAAATGTCTGTCATAGGTACAGTGGCTTGGCTATCTCCAGCAGCAATTTACTCACCTTTTGGTCCCTGCGGGTGCCAAGGTCAGAGAATTTGCGCTGGGGCATTAGAAAGGTTACGACCTTTGCGTAGCATTTATCTGACGCGCGGCTGCTTGTCAGCATTTGCAGTGCTACAGGGTTGTGACGGGTTTCAGGTTGTGGCGCTTTCCATGGACCCCCTATGTCGTCACGACATAACTCATAGTGACCGACAGATAGGGAACGTCTCCGTTACGTACGTAACCCTCGTTCCCTGATGGAGGGAACGGAGACATTATGTCCCCATGCTACAACCTTGAACCATCGCTGTTTTCTAGGGACACGTTCTCGGCTTCTTAGCGTAAAACCTGATGAGTGGATGCACCTGTCACCTATTTATACCCGTATGCACGGGGAGTGGCTCAGGTATGCAAAATCCACTAGGCAAAATTCATTGGTGTTTTCTCTGAAAGTCAGAGTGGATTGGGGATCTCATGTAAACCCCCTATGTCGTCACGACATAACGTCTCCGTTCCCTCCATCAGCGAATGTTACATACGTAACCGAGACGTTCCCTCAAAAGGCCATATAGCATATCTCAAATAACCACAATATGTGGTGTTTCACACTTCCGCATAATGAGACCATTCTATACAGGGATCTTATAAACTGATGAACCAACAAATAAAACATGTTTACAAAGAGAAAAGCAGATGATTCAGAGTAGATTTACATATAAAAAGCCTTCCGTGAAAGGTCTGAGAGATTATTTGCATGAAGCTGACAGGCGGTTGAAGGGAATGGAGGGTAACACGAGGAGATGTTTCCGAAAAATTGAAGTAACATGGTGACAGGGCCATAATTCACCTGCCTCCAGCTTGATTTGGTTGTACAATTCAGCCGTGTTTATCTATATAGCCATTTTACATTGAAGGAGACATGGAGGACAGATGCTATAGATTGAAGTCAACCCGTAGATGCCCGATCGCAGTCGTGCTTTCTTTCCTGCAGGATGGGTTGGAGCGAAGGCTGTCTCCCTCCACCCTCAAAGTTTATGTCGCTGCAATCGCTGCTAACCACGACCCCGTAGAAGGAAAGTCGCTAGGGAAGCATGACCTGGTCGTCAGGTTCCTTAAGGGGGCGAGAAGGCTAAATCCTCCACGCCCCCCCTCTATACCCTCTTGGGACCTGACTCTGGTGCTCACAGCTTTACAGCAGTCCCATTTGAGCCTTGGCAGACGGTGGAGCTGAAATTTCTT
>NW_015552606.1:36215-46443 GCF_001515605.1 Sinocyclocheilus anshuiensis | reverse complement strand
AATGTGCATTGGTTCGTTTAGTTTACGCTCGAAGTAGATTGGTCTCTCTAAGCGAGATCCCAATTCATCAGTCATCCGACGTGACGTCTCCGTTCCCTCCTTCAGGGAACGAGGGTTACCATACGTAACCGAGACGTTTCTTTGCCATTAGTGTCACTATTTGCAATTGTCTATTTTGGTGTCAAAAATGCACGTCAGGTTTAAATGCTTGAGAAAATTTGTAATGATTTTATACATGGTGATCACTGCATCCTAATTGTATGTTTCATATACACTACACTACCATTACCACTAATTAATTTGGCAATTTGGCTCAAGAAACAATTCTAATTATTATACATTTTGAAAACTGCTTAATAATATCCTAATATCAGTGTTTCTGCTGCTTAATATTTTTGTGGAAACTGTATAACTGTGAAAACTGTGGAAATATTCTGTGATACGCTACCATTCAAAAGTATAGGGTAAAACCAATCAACCAACCAACATTTTATTCAGTAAGAACACATTCAATTGAGCAAAAGTGACAGTAAAGATATTTATAATATTACCATAGATTTCTGTTTCAAGTTAATGCTGTCCAATGAACTTTCTGTTCATCAAAAAATCTTGGAAAAAAAATGGTATCACAGTTTCCACAAAAAAAGTATTAAGCAGCACTGCTGTTTTAGTTAATAATTGAGCACCAGTAATAATTGATAATATAACTAAGCTTCAAATCAGCATATTAGAAATTCTGCCATCACAGAAATAAATTATATTTTAAAATACATTAAAATAGAAAAGATATTTTAAATAGTAAAAATATTTGCAATATTACGGTTTTACTGTATTTTTAATCAAATAAATGTAGCCTTGGTGAGTATAATGGACTTCTTTCAAAAACATTCAATAATCTTAATTATTCCAAAGTTTTGCCTGGTAGTGTATATGTACAGACGATCCTGTTGCACAGCAAATTACAACCAGATTTGAATACTTAATAATAAAATGCATGTGTGTATTGTGTGTGGGAGTTTTTGTGTTTTTATGCATGTTGGTGTTAGGCTTGTAGTTTGTGTGTGTTGGTATGTGTGTTTGTATGTTTTGTCTTGTACTCTTTTGAGGCCTGCAGTTCTGAACTCTGACCTCTGTACTTTGTTCCCTCTCTCCAGTGGCAGAATGAAAGCGAGCAGTGCGTCTCTCCTGCCGATTATCTCCATCTCTCCAACTGTGCCAAAGTCATTGTGTAGATTTGTGTTCTTTTGTGAGATTAACAAAACATTGGTTTAACGTAATCACATGCAGCTCAAAGTGTTCATATAGGCCTGTGAAAATACATAGAAATAATTTTTCATATTTATATTTTTGTATTTAATTTCTGAAATGAATTGTATTCAAAATAAATCTGGATGATATCTGTATGATTTTCTTTCTTCCACAGCCCATAAAATGAGATGTGTAGCAGGATTTTCAAGCTGTCTTTATACAATGAAAGTGAACGGTAACCTGTGGATGTCTAAAAATTACCAAAAATCATCATAAAAGTGCCATAATATTAGTCCATATGACTCTTGTGTTAAATTTGAAGTCTTTGAAGTCATATCATAGTTTTAACTGCAGTAAATAGAAATGAATAGCAACTTTATTTAGCAACTAACAAAATTTAGGCTTTTCCCTCAGTGTTATTTAGTATTATACTAATATAGTATTTATTAATCATTTTAATAATTTTAATATTTAATTTGTTTGAGCAATTTTCATATTTTGTGATTTTATTGTTTTTTTTAGTATTTCTATTTAGCATTAATCATTTTAATTTCAGTTTTACTTTCATTAATTTTAGTACTTCAACTTAAAAAAAAAGAAAGAAATGTTTCCTTGGAAACTAACTGAAATAAATTCAAGTATTAATTTAGTGCTAATATTTATATTTTATATTATTATAAACATTTTAAACATTTATTATAAACACTGATTGGTTCAGAAAACTTTAAACAATTGTGAACTTTTAGGAGCTTTTTTTTTTTTTTTTTGCTTGACACCCCACATATTCACCATTCACTGTCACTGTATAAAAAAAGAGCAGTTGAAACATTCTGCTAAACGTTTTTTTTTTTTTTTCTTTCACAGAAGAAAAAAGTCATACATATTTAGACTAACATAGGTTGAGTACATGACAAAATTCTTATTTTGGGGTGAACTATTCCTTTAAAAACAGATCAATATCTTTTTCAAAATGTTTTATAAATTCACAAGTTAAACTCTGTTACAGTCCCATGTGTACCTAACAAGACCCATACAATGACCTTTGACCTGAGCTGAGTAATCGTAGCCCAAACATGTCTCCTCCTGTGCCAACAAACCTGGTTTGAGTTACACTTTTAATAGGCAGGTTTAAAGAGGGCAGAGGGAGGTGGAGTGTGGAACAGATCAAAAGTTCTTTCCTAAATGTCCTTTGTCGTGACTTTGCTGTGTTTGATGTCTACACTGTTGACTCTCTCACTCTTTCTCTACCTCGCTTTCTCTCTCTCTCTCTCATTTCAAAGAGAGGGAAGAGTCATCTGCCTCCCGTGGTCTGCCAATGCACAGACCACCAGGGGAAGTGAGGGAGCGAAAAAGAAAGGAAGAGGAAGATAACTGGAGAGATTGGACAGTCGGGAGCTTTTGAAGAGAAGAAAGACCGAATTCTGCCCCAAGAACAGCGATAACGGACGTGGGGTCCCACTGGGGAATGGGACGGAGGGGTATATTTGAAACATGAAAGAAGATGTGAGAGATTTAAGAGTGATAGAAAGCTTTTATTCTTATATTTTGTTGAACACCCAGTTAAAATGCTTATTTCTCACAAATTTTAAGCTTTAATTATATCCCTCAGAAAGATATGTTGAATAGATTTACAACAAGTATTAAGTATCTGGGAATCTGAATAACTAAGGATATTACAAAACTATTTTATAGTAATTATGGCCCTATAAATAAGAGCATTAAATCAGATATAGACAGGTGGTCCCAACTGCCCTTAGAGATGCATATTAGATACAATAAAAATGAACATGCTCCCCCGACTCTTATACCTCTTCCAATCCCTATCGGTTGAAGTTCCTTTAAAACAATTCAGAGAATGGGATAAGTGGATTCAATATTTATTTGGAGTGGTAGGAGACCAATAATTAAATTCAAAACACTGCAACTGTCTAAAGAGAAAGGGGGAAGAGCACTGCCTTGTTTGTTAGACTATTACAATGCAGCTCAGTTAAGACCATTAGTATGCTGCTGTAACCCAGAGTAACCCAGAGCAAAGTGGAAGGATCTGGAGATTTCACAGATAGCTATACCACTGCAAACACTACTAGGCAGAGGTGGACAGTAGTGAAGTATTTTTACTTTACTCAAGTAAATTTAAAAAGCATCTGTAGTTTATCAGAGTGTTTTTCTTTGGAAAACTTTTATTTCACTACATTCCAAAGCATAATCATACTTTTTACTGCACTACATTTCATAAAAATAAAAGGTTGTTAGTATGCTGCTGTAACCCAGAGTAACCCAGAGCAAAGTGGAAGGATCTGGAGATTTCACAGATAGCTATACCACTGCAAACACTACTAGGCAGAGGTGGACAGTAGTGAAGTATTTTTACTTTACTCAAGTAAATTTAAAAAGCATCTGTAGTTTATCAGAGTGTTTTTCTTTGGAAAACTTTTATTTCACTACATTCCAAAGCATAATCATACTTTTTACTGCACTACATTTCATAAATAAAAGTTGTTGTTTGTTTTACCTTTAATACTTAAGAATATAAAAAATTTAGTACTTTCTTGTACTCAAGTAAATCTTTGAATTACTTTTACTTGAGTAAATGTAAGAAAGTAATAGATTTCTAATGTAATTAAGTATTAAATGATATTTAATATGAAATGTAGTGCAGTAAAAATTACAATATTATGCTTTGGAATATTGTGAAGTAAAATTTTCTACAGAAAAACACTCTGATAAAGTACAGACACTTGAAAAGTACTTTTAAAGCAAAGTAAAAATACTTCACTACTGTGTGCCTCTGCTACTAGGTAGCAACACTTTATATAAACAGTATTTTAATAGTTTAAATCAATGGACTAAAACTCCTTTTAGAATCTGGTTTAAAGAATGTAAATCACCATTGCTTGAAAGACAGTCAATTTTGGTATATGCTTGGCATTACCACTATTAGTTCAATTTCCTCAAAGGGAGAATTAAATAGTTATCAGGAAATCTCTGATATGTATGGTTTGGAAAAATGTGATTTCTTTAGGTACCTACAAAACAGGACTTATTTCAACAATGAGATAAGTTACCTGGAGAAGCATGACCCCAATTTAGTAGATTTACTTATTGATATCTATAAAAATAAGGACAATAGGAAACTTGTCTCAAAACGTTATTTATCTATTCAATCCAATAAAAAACACTCAACAAATCAGGTTAAATTAAAATGGGAGAGAGAAGCCAATCTAGTTATTTCAGAGGAAGAGTGGTTGAATATCTGTTCTGTACAGGTTACTTCTACCAGCTCTGGTATATGGAGAGAATTCTGCTGGAGGAACCTTATTAGATACTTTATAACCCCCAAGTTAAAATCTATTCAGACTGGTGAGAAGGTTAGGGGCTTGTGCTGGAGGAAATGTGGGGAACAACTAACAGATCACTTTCATGTATTTTGGGGCTGCCCAGCCATTCAGACATATTGGTCGGAGGTAATACAAGTAATACACAATATCTTTGATGATGGAATTGATTGCTCTTTTTCTACAATTTATTTGGGTAACTTGGCAGCTCATTTGACGATGAAAGACAAGTACTTACTAAAGATATTATTAGCAACCAGCAAGAAAGCTGTAACACGAAAGTGACTAGTCTGAACCTCCAACAAAGTCTGAATGGTTGGACATTGTAACCATTGTTCAAAATATGGACACAATGACTTTCCCATTAAAACTATGGATGGATGCATATTTTCAATACTGGGAAAAATGGATTGTGTTTATTTCCTTATGTTTTGTAAATTGACCTCTGTATGTATTTGTCAATATGGCTTATGTTTGGATGCATAGGTGACCAGTCAACTGTTTAGCCAAGTTCTGATGTTATTATTATTTTTATTCTTTGGAAAAAAATGCTTATTTCTAAATAAATGCTCTTTCTTTCTGTTTACATTGGCAGGACAGTTTTATCTGTTTGCAGAACATGTGGACAGTGTGGACTGTTGTCCTTTCACCTGGATCCAAGGCTCATGAACTACATGGTTGAGAGTGTTGGGAAATCTGCATACTGTTTTACGGCTGGCAAACTTCTGTTGACTGAATACATCAGTTAAGAATCTGAGGCTTTTTCAGGCCGTTTGTGGAGGTTCTTTGTATGAGAAATTTAAAATAAAGAGTGTTTTTTTACAATATTTTGGTGGCATGTGCACCAGCGAAGTAAGCATATTGAGTTCAAAACAGCATATTGAGTTCAAAACAGAAATAAGAGAGCATCGGAGGAAAAGATCAATAGATGGATGGATGAATGAATGAATGAATGGGTGAAGTGAGTCAGCATAGAGCTATTCACTGTGCCTGTGCCCTTTTTGTCCTCTCTGTGCTATTTGGATAAAATCTCTTTTATCTCTGCTGGTGCCAGCCTCTGATGCATAAACACTCCAGACTGACTCCTTTTGCTTTGATAGACGGACAGAAAATGAAAGGAAGCAAAAACCGCATTAGCGTTTCAGCATCAGTAAGAACATCCCGTGTCTGGCCTGTCGTTCATTTCATTTTACACTTCTTCATTTCTCTTAAACAGTTAATTTCCTCCTTGAACTGTACTGAAGTCACCCATGCTAATGTTCTTATAAAAATGTATTGTATCCTATTGATTTAAGCATTCTGGTCAAGGATTTTTTTTTTTCATCAAAATGTGTGGGTTAATTTAGTTTTCAAATAAAATTACAATATATGGTAATGTGTATGGGATTGTCACTAAAACTTATGGGTCCCAGGACATCATATTTATGGACATTTTATAGGCATTTTTACTGGTTCAGTAAGTACAGTAATATTTTTATGTATTTTATATTTAACAGATTTCAATATAATCACATTTTTAGAGAATACACTAACATTCAAAAGTTTGGGGTCGGTAAGATTGTTTAATATTTCTTATGCTCACCAAGTCTGCAGTTATTTAATCAAAAATACAGCAAAACAGTAATATTGTAAAATGTCAGTACAATTTAAAATAACTGTTCTATTTAAAATGACTTTTGTTCCTGTGATGGCAAAGCGGAATTTTTTTAAAGCAGTCATTACTCCAGTCTTCAGTGTCACATGATCCCTCAGAATTCATTTTAATAAGCTGATTTGGTGCTCAAGAGACATTTCTTGTTGTTTTCAGTTCTGAAAACGGTTGTGCTGCTTAGTTGTGCTACTTTTTGTGAAAACAGGGATACATTTTTTTGTCAGAATTATGTGATAAATATGAAAAGTTCAAAAGAACTGCATTGATTTGAAATATAATTTTTTTGTAAAAATATAAATGTCTTTACTGTTACTTTTCATAAATTTAATGCAATAAGGATGCAAACTTTACTTCCTTTTGAAAAAAATGTTCCTGACCCCAAACTTTTAAATGGTAGTGTATATCTTGAATGTAATTTATTCTTAAAACAAGAAAAAACTTCTTACCAGAGGCAAAATCAGCTTAATTTAAGACATGATGGTGGTCCTGCTGAGAAGCACAGGCATTGTAAGGCTGTTTCAGTTTGTCGTCACATTTATTTTCAGGTGACTTTGTAAAAAGCAAACTGATTTAGGTATATGAACATGTCACCTGCCATCACGTCAAACCGTGTTTTTCATTATCATTTCCTCTCCACACACTCGTGTCCTCAAACACGAGTGAGTGTGTATTTTGTTAGATGTGTTATCTGCAGCACTGGAACCAGATACTTTATGATACAGCTTTGAAGACTTTTCATCTCTTTCACACACTCACACACTCTGTCTCTGTCTCACTCAGCAGGGTGAGCTTTAATCTATTTTCACCCCTGGCTTCTTAAGAAAGTAGATCTAATAAGTCAACTTCCTGCTGCGAGAGTCACTCCTGACTAAACTTTGTGAGTGTGTGTGTGTCCAATACGGGAATATTGATTTTCTTAAAACTTTCCCATCTCTCATTTAAGCTTGATTTAATGGGATAGTTTACCCAAAAATCAAAATTCTGTCATCATTGACATTTATTCACCCTCGTTTCGTTCCAAACCTGTATGAATTAATTTCTTCTGCAGAGCACAAAAGAAGACATGCTTAAGAATCTTGATAAACCAAACAGTTTTAGTGACCCCTGACTTTGTGTTAAAAAAAATAACAATAATAAATTTTAAAAAAGAAACACTACGAAATTTCTCAAATTACCTTCTTTTATGTTCCACAGAAGAAAGATAGAAAGTATTACAGGTTTGGAATGACATGAGGTTGATTTGACAGAATTTTCAGTTTTGGGTGAACTATCCCTTTAAAGAGAATACACTACTCCAGCTAATATATATCGAGAACACAAAACTGACCTTTTAGTACATTAGTAATAATAATAACATGTGACACACTCATTACGTGTTGCTCATGCTGTAACCACTCTGTGAACAGAACAATGGAGGCAAATCATCTCTGCCCACCTTCTCATTCCTTCATGCCCGAATGAGAGAGAGGAAGTAGAAAAAACTTCCTCAGAAGCGGGTATAAAACTCCCTCTGTTCTGCATTAAACGAGTCTCTTGGAGACTTTCATCCTGTTTCCATCCTGCCGCTCCTAAAACTCATTATCGGCCCTCCCCCCTCCCCCCATTCCTCTTTCTTTATTCCCCTCTTCCCTTGCTCTTCCCACTCACTCTTCCACTCTCTTATCCTCTGTGCCCCATCTGCCCTTCCTGTTACCATGGTTATCAGCAGAACAAAATGGCAGGTGTTGGCAGATCCCATGTTGGTCTTCATAACTTTGGGTTGGGCTGGAATTGTCTGAGTGAATGGCCGTTTTTATTCTTTAGATGTTTATAGATAATTGTATGCACACCCTTTTCAAATTTACTCATATTGATGGCTTATTTGTTGTGTTGACCATTGCAATACTTCCAAATAGAGAGCAAGACACTGGGCATTTATTGGATAAACCAAAGATGTCATGTTTCTGTGGAGGAAATGTTGGCTTATAAATATTTTATGATGGTCAGTCACATTTGCGGATCCCAAAAAAATTATGTTAAAAAATTGTCTGTGACTTCTCTTATAAAACAGTGATATCTTTGGTAGTACACCCGAAATATAGCTCACTCTACAATGAATATGTCATGGCAAACATGTTGAAGATTACCAGACAGGCAGTCAATTTGATCTTTTTCCACATAAAAGTAGTTTATTCAGTGTTCCAACGCATCTCCTCTATTGACTTACATTTCGACAGAACAGTCTCCCTGACAGAATTCCAGCATGTTATGCATTTTAAGCTACTCTTGAAAGCTTAATTGATGTTGTGTACTGCACACCAAAAATGTTGACTCCCCTGCACACCTGTGTTGAGATGTGATGCCAAATGTGGTTTGGTTTGATTTGATTTGTCCCCTTGAGGTTATTCAGTCACACAGCGGCCATAATTGGGGTAGCAAGTACAGATCATAGTTTGGGATCAGTATGATTTTTTTGTTTTCGTTTTTGAAAGAAGTCTCTTATGCTCATAAAAGCAGCATTCATTTGATCAAAAATATAGTATTCAATTCAATTAAATTCAAGTTTATTTGTATAATGCTTTTCACGATACAAATCTTTGCAAAGCAACTTTACAGAAAATTAAGTTTCTGCAATATTTAGTAGTATTTTATCAGTGATGACTGTCAGTTTATGTACATATGGCAGAAATTTATGGAAAAATCAATTAAAGCCGTAATCAAACAGACGATGAACACTATTAATAGCAATTATTATATGATGCAATCAAACTTATAGCAAAATTTGGAGGATCTGTTACAAGGACCACAAGGATCTGTCCTAGGTCCTCTGCTATTTTCAATATACTGTACATGTTGCCCCTTGGTAATATTATTAGAAAATACGGGATTAGATTCCACTGTTATGCTGATGATACTCAACTATATATCTCAACAAGACCAGATGAAACTTCTAAATTATCTAAGCTAACAGAGTGTGTTAAAAATGTAAAAGATTGGATGACCAATCATTTTCTCCTATTAAATTAGGATAAAACGGAGATATTACTTATTGGACCAAAAAACAGTACACAGAATCTCTTGGATTACAATTTGCAACTAGACGGATGTACTTTTACTTCCTCTACAGTCAAAAATCTGGGTGTTATATTAGACAGCAAATTGTCTTTTGAAAATCATATTTCCCAAAAATTTAGTAAAACAGAAATATTGTGAAATATGTTGTACAATTTAAAATAACTTTTTAAATTTTATTATATATTTTCAAATGTCATTTTTCTAGTGATGGCAAAGCTGAATTTTCAGCAGCCATACTCCAGTTTTTGGTATCGTATCATTCTAATATGCTGATCATTCTAATATGCTGATTTTTAAAATTTTAATATTTTTGTGCAGACTGAGTTCCCTTTCAGTCGATCACTCTCGACGTCACGTCGGATGACCGTCGAATTGGGATCTCGCTTAGAGAGACCAATCTACTTCGAGTGTAAACTTTCAGCGGCGGTGGTTTTCCCGTGTCGAGTGGGTTGCACACAACAGGCTGCACTACCCCTGTGTGTGTTGCAGACGGCCATCTCCCCTGTGCGCTTCAGCACACTAAAAGAGCAATTTCCATCTAAAAGAGCTTCACGGGTGGAACGCCTTTTTAAAGAGGCGTCTTTTTAAATATGTCTTACCATCCGTGTGTTTCTGGGTGCTTCTGGTCGTTACCTGGCGCCGGGTGATGGTCACGATCGCTGCCTCTCGTGTCCGGGTGGAGGCAGCTGCTGCCTCCACCCGGCCGCCAGTGGCAGCGCCTCAGCCCGCTCGTCGCCGAGTGCGGCCCCCAGCAAAGCTGTGCCGTGGAGCCGGTCGCAGGGCAGCCGCCCTGCCTGTCCAGGCCCACGCCAGACCTGGTGGTAAGCGAAAGAACAAGAGGCCCTGAGACGGGCGACCCAGAGATGGAGGGAGTTGCTCTTCGGGAGATGGTGAACGCACCACTCCCTCCACCGGAGGAGGGCCGGGCGGAGAATCTTTT
>NW_015552606.1:35528-35855 GCF_001515605.1 Sinocyclocheilus anshuiensis | reverse complement strand
TGCTAAAACCACTCCAGAGAGTCCATATAGTAGACCCTGTTGAGTTCCTCCGTCCCCTCGGCAGCCAGACGTGGCGGAGCGTCCGGCGCCAGGCCTTCACTCGTTGATTCCTCGAAAACCGGTAGGAGGCTGGGTTCCATATGTAAGACCTAAGTGGATCCCATATGTGTAAAGTCCACGGTATAGCCTCGAGCCCGTGTTTCCCCGGCAGACTTCTGAGTCTGAAAAAGTACTCAAAAAAGTAGGGGCGCGGGTGGCTTCCACAGGACACTGGAAGGGGCAGTATCTGTGGCCTTTTGGTAGGGATCCCAATTCGTCGGTCATCCG
>NW_015552606.1:17079-35270 GCF_001515605.1 Sinocyclocheilus anshuiensis | reverse complement strand
TGCAATAATCGCATGCCAATGTGCATTGGCTCGTTTAGTTTACACTCGAAGTAGATTGGTCTCTCTAAGCGAGATTTCAATTCGTCGGTCATCCGACGTAACGTCTCCGTTCCCTCCTTCAGGGAACGAGGGTTACCATACGTAACCGAGACGATACCTTTTTTTCAGGATTCTTTAATGAATATAAAGTTCAAAAGAACAGCATTTATTTGAAATAGAAATCTTTTGTGACATTTTACTTGTCCTTACTGTCATTTTTGACTGATTTAATGTATTCTTGCTAAATAAAAGTATTGGTCTCTTTTGAAAAGAAACGTTTGTCCCAAACTTTTGAATGGTAATGTATATTGTTAATTTAAAAATTACACATTTGTGTATGTTAGCTTAGCAACATGCTTACATCACATGTCTCACGATTTTATTATACGTATCTGTACTTTTACTCAAGTACTTGATTTGTGTACTTCGTCCACCACTGCTCACGAAATAGGAAGCAACTGCCTATGTTAAGCTTTCCAAATCAGTCACTTGTGAGTTTCCATGGTGTTACCTTACAAAAGACAGCTCACCAAGATTTGGAAAATAGTTAATAATTTTCGGTTTCAAGATGTCATGCATTAGAGTTGCCAAGGAGGAAATAACTTCTCTTATAACTTGCACTCACGTATCCTGTTCCCATTGCATTCTATGGACATGTTTAAGACCCGA
The DNA here is from genome assembly GCF_001515605.1 of Sinocyclocheilus anshuiensis. Classification (NCBI taxonomy): domain Eukaryota; kingdom Metazoa; phylum Chordata; class Actinopteri; order Cypriniformes; family Cyprinidae; genus Sinocyclocheilus; species Sinocyclocheilus anshuiensis. The sequence continues at coordinate 34,562 of NW_015552606.1, read as the reverse complement.
AATGATCTCCCCATGAAACCAAATTTTCTACGACCATTTGCTGGACTCCTACTTAAAGGCAGCGTTTTTAGAAACATTTCTCGGTGCGATGTGGATTGACAGCTGTGTAATAATTTTTTCTGTAAAAATCTGATCAGAACGAACATTAAAGGGGTCATATGGTGCGCTTTCAATTTTTCCTTTCTCTTTGGAGTGTTACAAGCTACAGGGTCACATCACAGGAGAGTGAACTGCCTGTCAGAAATCAAAGCACGTCAGCTGTCTTAACCGCAGCTTGTGTGCTGCATCATCACTGTGTCTGTCACGCGACTCTGTTGCCCTTTCGGGCTTGAACTGATGGTAAAAATAACTACACTATTAACTGTCTTGATATTTACTTTGCGTTACATTTCCGACGCATGTTTGTGGTGTTCGGCCAATCACAATGCACTGGGTCAGCTGGCCAATCAGAGCAGACTGCGCTTGTCGAAGGAGGGGGCTTTGTTGAAAACGACGCGTTTGAGAGAGGCGGGGCATAGAGGACCTACAATAATGTACAGTATTTGAAAAATAATGTGTTTTTTGAACATTAAAGCATGTCAACATTTTCTGTTACACCAAATACACAAAATAATGATCTTTAAAATAGCATCATATGACCCCTTTAATACACTATGTTATTCAGCGTTCAGCGTTTCCCACCTGATTTGATCACTTTGCGGCAATGATGGCTCTGTTTGGAAAGACCAAAGATGTGCCTGCGGGGTCCAGTGGGTTACTAAACCTTAAGACTCACTGCACGATGTGTAGGTAATGTGTCGGTGAACTTGTGAAGACACCAGCTAACCCATGTAAGAAAGTGATTTCGAGGACACGTGTAACTGGCCGATCTGTGGACACAGTGTAAATGAAGTGTGCTTTTCACACAGTAAATCAAACAGATGAATGGTTTCTCTGTCCATTGGTCTCAAAACACTCAGACAGGGACTCCTCAGCGATGAATAACACTCACAGATTTTTTAGCATTTGCGTTCCTCAGAGAAAGGCTGTTTGTGTGTGTACGGGTGCATGTGCGTGACTGCGTTTGTGTATATGTGTGTTTTTTTTATGGTCAGGGAATAAATGAAGATGAAGACAGGCACCACTGTTTATTGTGTTTGTGTATGCGTGTGGGCCGGTGTGTTCGAGGAGTGTCTGCTCTACACGAAAGCCTGAAAAGAAACTGAGGGCCTCGGAGACACACATGGAGACTGAGTGCTGAGCAGTGTGTACCATCTAAACAAAGAACAGCTCTGTTTGCCGAAAACACTTTATGCATATGTATTTTTGCTGCTAGGGTTGCTGTCAGGATGACGTTCTCAAAATAATATGCTGTGGTATCTGCATTTCCTGTTAAACTTGATGCAGGGTAAACTTCCCCAGGCCTGCATTTAATATTAAAATCAAAATGACTAGGCAAATCCAACCTGTCTAAATGTCTTTAGATGTGTAAATGGTCTCAGAAATTAAGATGCAAACACACAATTGCTACATGCTCTTGCGATTCCTGTTGAAGGAAATGCCTTTTCTGTAAACAAATATCTGGAGGTCTTAACTGACATCATAAATGTCATGTCTGCAGCATTTTATTTGCTCCGTAAGTATAGCGTTAGTGGTTTTCTGACGTGTCCTGAAGTCTTCCAGTCGGTAGGTATGACTGGCCCAACGTTTCAGAGTGTTTGTTGTGCCAGACTCTTGGCTGAACTTCTCTTCTTCTGTCAGCACTCTGTTTTAATTATCGTCCTAATTTACCCCCCTTATTTTTCCAGGGTTGCTCAACTTCAGTCATTTTCCCAGGTGGAGCGGCATCCGGAACGCTATCCGTTCTGGCACCAAACTACCATGCTGCCTTTCCAGAACTTTCTCCCGTGTCCTCTCCTTCTTTCTCCTGTTTGTATCCAAACAGCAGGATGCTATGCATCTTTTTTTTTTTCCTGTGAATCAGAGTCTGATCATAATCAACACCAGAATAAGAAATATCAATAGTGTATGTGTGTATTCCACTACAGTGTGCCTTAAAAACCTAGACATGAGTACATACACTTGTGTATGGGTGTTTCTTCAACTTTTGACATTTTTATGTACCAGGAGGAGACTTTTATTAAAATAAAAAAAAAATTCCCAACCAATAAGCTTTTGGGCAGCGCTCTGATATGTGGTACAATATATATGAATATGAAGGTCACATTAAAACTTTCATGCCTTCAATTAATTCTGGGTACAGTCCTAAAGCATGAAAATTTGCTTGAAAAATATAACATAACATTTATAACAACAATACAACAAAAAGTATGATAATAGAGTAGAATAATTTCAATAATTCTGTGAATATGATTTATATAAATTAAAAAAGACTGTTCCTCACACTTGTTATTTACACCACAACCAACAGTTCCAAAGTAACACTGTTTTTTTTTTTTAGATATTGTACATTGTTTACTAAATAGACAACAGTGTCAGTGAAATGCATGTTACATGTGATGAAAATAAAGAAAACTACAAAAGTGTGAAAATTTTATTTAATTCGTTTACCATTCATAAAACACCAGCTATAAAATTAGCCTTAGAAAGACAGTAGAGAATTTGTATTATTTTTTAAATTGCTTATTTATTTTTAAGTTTACTTTTTTATATATATATATATATATATACAAATTAAATACACTAGTGAGAGATTATTTTTGTCCACACTTCCAAATATACCCATAGTTAAAGAAACATCTGTACGTACACTACCTTTTTTTGTTTGTTTGTTTTTTTGGAAAATAAATCCTATTTTTAAAAAAATATTTTTTTTTATTCAGAAAGGATACATTAAATTGAATAATCCTGAAAAAAGTATCACAGTTTTCACAAAAAAAGCAGCTTAACTGTTTTCAGCGTTGATAATAATAAGAAATATTTCTTGAGTAACATATCAGCATATTAGAATGATTTCTGAAAGATCATGTGACACTGAAGACTGGAAAACCACTGCTGAAAATTCAGCTTTGCTATCACAGGTTTAAATTACATATTAAAATGTATTAAAATATAAAACAGTTATTTTTTCAAAATTCAAAAAGTTACAGACCCCAAACTTATATATATATATATATATATGTTGATTGTTAATTAAAAGATAATTCCTCAAAGCTCAACTGTTTCATCTATGTTAAAAGATATCACATATCCAGTACTAAAGATTTTGATCAACTTTCAGTTTAGTATAATGTGTAACCAGTTTGGTAAGAGATTCTCGGGTCAAGTAGTAAAAAATAAAAACATAAAAAATTTCTGATCTTTTAATTGTCACTCTGCTGTTCTGTCAAGATGTGCTTACCTCTCACTTCCATTATAGCCAGTAGTTTTGGAAATATTTAATTGTTTAGTGTGACAGTAATGACAGCAATACTGAGTAAACAAAATAAAAAAATAGACAAACTCAAAACATTAATAATAAAAACATATTTGAAAGGGGTCATATGACAAAGAAACATCTGTACGTACACTACCTTTTTTTGTTTGTTTGTTTTTTTGGAAAATAAATCCTATTTTTAAAAAAATATTTTTTTTTATTCAGAAAGGATACATTAAATTGAATAATCCTGAAAAAAGTATCACAGTTTTCACAAAAAAAGCAGCTTAACTGTTTTCAGCGTTGATAATAATAAGAAATATTTCTTGAGTAACATATCAGCATATTAGAATGATTTCTGAAAGATCATGTGACACTGAAGACTGGAAAACCACTGCTGAAAATTCAGCTTTGCTATCACAGGTTTAAATTACATATTAAAATGTATTAAAATATAAAACAGTTATTTTTTCAAAATTCAAAAAGTTACAGACCCCAAACTTTTGAATGATAATGTTAAAAAAATGATAATAATAACATAAAAACATGCTAGTGACTGTGATGTAAACTAAAGGTATTGTTTTTTTGTTTTGTTTTGTTTAAACTTTTTGTTTCAATAGGAAATATGCCAGCATAGGAAATACAACTGCGCGCGTCAAGTCATTTCATGTGGCCTTTAAGGATGCAAGCAATTCAAGAGCATGATGAATCATGAGAGTGGTAAATAAATGTGGTAAATAAGTAGAAAGAGAGGAGGTGCTCTTCATTAATAACAGTAAGTCGTGCTGGTGTGGCTGTTTATAATGGGGGACTAACAGCAGTACAGAGTGCAACTGTAATCTGCCCCTCTAGTAAACAGTCTGTCATAGTAATGGCTCTGAAAACAAACGATCAGCTCAATTCTGGGGCCCCACCAAAGAACTTTAACACACATACACCCTCTGGAAGCTCTTTTACCAGGGGCCTACCTTCAAGTGAGGTGGAGGACAACTTCCTGCATCCCGTCCCGAGTCTCTGAGGAGTGTGTGTGTGTATGTATTTGTGTGAGAATGAATGTTTGTGTGTGCCTTGGGAGCAGCAGCGGACACCAGAGAGACATAGATTCAGGATCTCCATGGCGATAAGGAAGTCAGCAGGAAGGAGACATCCCAGGCCCCTTCTAGCACCCAGACTGACAGACTCCCCCCAAACTCACACACGCACACATGCTTGCACAAACCGACGTTCGACGAACACCCCGCATAAACACACACGTACTCATTCCATCTCTCTCTGCCTCCTTAAATGACAGAGGCGCTATTCATGTTTCATGAAAAAGAGGAGAATAATAACATCAGCTATATCCGATGGCTTGATAAGTGAGATGAAGAGAGGCCGGAGCTTCAAATGGCCGTCCTGACTAAATTAGGATTTGCGCTCATTTCCCATAGAGAACCCCACTGTTTCATTCCACACACAGCTGTGCATCGGCTACTTTTGCATGCGAGATCAACGCTAATTGCTTTTCTTGTTTGTATGGCTTCACCAATGTTTGTAATCTTTGTTTAAAGTTGTACGTTGTCTTCATAGTTTTAAAGTGCAGGCATTTTGATGTGTACTTAGGCAGAGGATGTTTAACAATCTACCTCATTAATGTCTGCCACTGTTATTCATTGTGTATTGTGTTATAGTGGTTGATGTTCAATTAGTTTACACACAAATGAAAATTACTCACCTTCATGTTGATCCAAATCTGGGTGACTTTCTTTATTCTCTGGAACACAAAGCAAGATACTTTTTTTTCATACAGTGAAAGTCAGTGGGGTCTAGTTTTCACGGTATAGACAGAACAGTTGAAACATTCTTCAAAGTATCTTCTCTTCTGTTCCACATACTGGTTTGGAATGACATGAGGATTAGTACATGATGATGTAATTTCTGAGCAAAGCAGAAAAGTCAATCCAGGCTCATTGGAAAAACATGCCTGTGGCAACATTTCATGACACATTCAAGGCTAAATGTCCAGTGAGTGGCTCTAAAAGCATGTTTAGTTTTATCCGAAACAGATGAATGTAAATCTGGCAATGTTTTATTACATTGGTTGTTGTATGTATCGCATCAATTCAGAAATGTGTGTATGGGTACAACGGGTGCAGAAATGCAACTGCGTTTGAAAATAACACCTACACTAAACCCTACCCTAAACGGTCATTGTTAACAAAAGTATGTTAAACAAACTATGCCATTTTAGCTTGATTCTACAAGTCATTGAACTCTTTTATTATGATGTGTTTTAATGGACTCTTACAATGTTGTACCAGGTGAGCTACTGAGCAAGTTTACTGCATCAGAAAAACCATACATGCAGTGCTGGAGCTGATAATGTGATGCAAACATGAAAATATTTAAAAAGTTTACAAATCATGCACTATGGTAAAGGTTTTTGAGGTCATAGGATTTTGCAAGAAACTGCATGAAAATAATAATTTATAAATCCATAATCTGCTCCGTAATTGTAAATGGTGTGAAAAGGAATACAACTTGTTGGTGTTTCACTGTCACTACTGTTCAGTTCATTTCAGTTTGAAACTGCAGTGAATTTTATGTATACTGTATGTATGTTTTTTAAGTTTTCAGTGAGCTTATGTTAGAACATTACTAAAACTAGCCTTAAATTAATGAATGAAGTTCTAATCTGCATTTGATGCTTGATATTTGCTTGTACTGTGGTGACTTTTGGGAGATTATCCCACAGACGCTATTTTAAACAATGTGTTTAAAGCTGTCGCCACATATGTAAACATATCCATCTTCTTTCTCATGCTTCTGTGAAAAAACAGAAGCCCCTTGGACAATAGACGATATACAGAGGCCGTGCTTGTGTGTGTTTGCACTGTGGCTTTTCACATTAGTCTTCCTCACATATTTTTGTGTTTGTGTGTGCAAGCGTGCACGCATTCATTTATCATTCAGTCATTAGCCATTAATGGCAGTGTTGTGTGTCAGCGTGAGCAAACGGACCTGGAAAGATTGGACAGGTTAGAGTGAGATAAACAGCTCTACCATCTTCTCCCTCAAACTCAAACGCAGTCATAAGCAAACAATGTGGGGAAAATGAGAGGTCAAAACCATCACTGGGGCAGTACTGCTATCCAGTGCGTTATGATTGGCCGAATACCTCAAGCGTGTGACGGAAATGTTACGCCCCTACCATACTGTGATGGCGTGTGACGAGACAAAAACAATAAAACCCATTATAAACGACGCATTTGTTGCATCCAGTGGGGATATAATTACTGATTATAATGACTTATACTGTCTTTTTACGCGTTGCGTTGCGTTGTATCACGCCGCGTAAACATAAAACCATGTCTGCATTTGTGATCGGAGAAACCACAAATAGCAAGCGCTACTCTACACTGCTCAAAACTCGCGTTTGAATCATCAGCCGGCATTGTAGGCTACTCTCCCAGGTTCAGGAAACAGTCCTCCGTAAAATGTGTTGCACACACACAAATATTTGGGTTGAACTGTTCTGGAACAGTGTTGTAAATATAACTTAACCACTGATTTCTTGTTGTGTCCTCTTTTGGAAGACCAAAGTATTTTCTCTTTCACAACGAAACACACAGCGTCTCCACGACATGTCGGCGGCGGCAGCAACAATACTACAGTGAGAAACAAAGTTATGCCTTCTTTCTTTGCGTGAACATTTGGGCGGCGTTATGCAAATCTCCCCACACAGTGACGTAGACATGTGGGGGCGTGTTTAAACAAGGCGTTTTAGGTAGGCGTGGACGAGTCTTAACTTTTAAATAGAATATCTCTTTGGGTTTGAGAATCTCTTTGCAACTTTAGGGATCTTATCTATCCTCCTGAGAACCAGAAATAAAAAGCTTTATGAATTTAGTACTTTTTCATGTCATTACATTGTTTAGAGCATAAGAAAAAAATGGTAAAATAACATTTTTGAAAAATTATATTTTATTCATAAGTTATGCTGTCCTCTGTTTTATTTCTAAAAATAAAATGACAAGAGTAGACATGAAAAGGCAAAAACAATGTGAATTGTTTTTAATCACCAATCAATTTTTAGGTTTCAGGATTTTTTTTATAACTAACTTTGTTTAAGGATGGTTCTCAACTATGTTATAAAATATATAACAAAATGATTTGATATACCATTGTGCTTTATGCAATATGTGTGTAAAAATCCCATAAACTGGTTTTCCCATTAAGCACAATGTTATCTATACACTGTATCTAATTTGCATATTAAAGTGCTGTTAGGACAGCATGTTGAAAAAAGAAGTGTAATAATGGGAGTAGTAATTGGCCAGATTTTCATAATAATATCTAATATTTCATAAGAATATTGATATATAATTTGTTTTCCTATTCAATTCTTTTGTCTCCCAAAATAAACAAAGTATAATAAACATGCTTTTAGTCCTGGTGTCCTCTACAGTGGACATGTATGAAATGATGTCCTGTTTCGTAACAGAAGGTCATATTTTTATTTGAAACCCCATAACATTTTCCTGAGATGTTGATTTATGACAAACAATTTGAAAATTAATCAGATTTAAATTATAATTACAAAATATTATCATATTTCCATAAGGATGTACAATTTTATCACTAAATTAATGTCAGCCATTTTTAAAAACCAAGGAGAGGGGGTGGTCATGGTGAAACATCCAATCATTTGGTATCTCTGGAAAGCCCTGAATGTGCTCTGTACAGGACATCCAGATTAAAACTGTGACGTGAGGTCTCAGAGAAATTCACTAAAATATAATGTCTACTATAGAGGCAAAAACTCCATAGCTGGGTCTCAGGAGGCTATTCATGAACAGCTTGTAACACTCCAAAGAGAAAGGAAAACTTGAAATCGCATCATATGACCCCTTTAAGTTATTTTCTAAGTTCTGAGTAGATCTGAGTAGAGGACAAACCCAAAATAGAGATAATCAGGCAGTTTTTAAATGGACACAATGACAAACATTTACAGCTATTGTGATTTATCCTTTAAAACTAGAATGATTGAAGTATTTTTCTATAATCATATCAGGGGACAGAAAATAGCCCTTAATATCGTGTGAAGAATCACCCCATGGCTATTCAGACCAGCATGTTCAGTTCTCACTAAGCCTAACATTCGACTGAGTGGAGGATATTTGGTTGAATTTAAATTATTTTCACCATAATAAGGAGACAAAATAAGAGGCAAACACAGAAGCAGAGAAATAAAGAGTTTAATAAAGGAGTCATAGTAGGAGACAGGTAGACATGATGGGAGTATATAGACTATATGTTGAGGTCTGTGGGTGGGCTGCTCGGATTAGCCCAAAGGACACAGAGACACAATGGCTGCGTACTGACTGATCTTTATGAACACACGCTGTCTGACTGGCATGAAAAAGCCACCACCTTACTGAGAGGTCAAAGGTCATTAAGCATCAGGATGCTCACTTACTGATGCAGACTTAATACCATAATACTTCATCTTTACCTCTCACTTAACTTTCTTCATTTTTTCAGAATGTCTTATTTTTATAAGTAAATAAATAAATAATGCACTTCTGTTCAAATGTTTGGGGTAAGATTTTTTTTTAAGTTAATACTTTTATTCAGCAAAGACATAAAATTGATATTAAAAAGTGACAGTTAATTTTTACAAAAGATTTATATTTCAAATAAATGCAGTTCCTCGAACTATATATTTATCAACGAATCCTGAAAAAAATGTATCATGGTTTTCACAAAAATATTAAGCAGTGTTTTCAAATGCTTATTTTGCTATCACAGGAATAAATTACATTTTATAATATATTAAAATAGAAAACAGTTATTTTAAATTGTACACAAAACATTTAAAAATATTTAAAATTCTAAAAAATGTTTTTTTTGGCCCTCTCATGAACATCTCTCTTGCTCATTTTGTTCTCGCAGATACTCATATTTCTTTCATATTTCATGTTGCTAAAATTGGTTAATTAGCTTTGAATTATTGTCACTGAAAAGTTTTTTACCAATAAAATTGAATATTTTATGGTTCAGTATACAATCCTTTTGTCAGCACTGTGGTGCAGCAGTAATGTATGTACTGTAGACACATAACGGCCTCAGTTCTACTGGATATACAGGTTTGAGTCTGGCCTGCAACATGTCCTAATGCCCAACACCCAAAAAAGCGACCTGTGTTTCCTGTTCTTCCTTCTCTTTACTGTCAATATAAATAAACCTCAGCAATAAATTAAACAAAAAACTGATGCCATTCTTAAAATTGAAATATAATTTTGTGACTTAATCAGTGAGACTATCTTTATTATCAGGGATTTCTGTCATTTTAGCTGTACTTTATGTTTAAGAATACATAAATATCACAGCCTTGGAAAAAAAATATAATCAAAACAAGAGTTTGAGTCTCTTGTAAGGAGGTTTGTTTATGTATAACGAGGCCCAGAGTTTCTCAAAGGCCTGCACACTGTATTGATCCCTGTTACCACAGTCTCCTCGGCTCCACGTCTAATCCTGCTTAGATACACATCTACTGTAGTTCTGATCAGAGTTGGCTGAGATGTTTGCAGTGTTACTGTTAGAAACAAATGACGACGGACCTGGAAGCGGCGCTTTAGAACTCAATACCTCAGGAATCCACAGGTAGTGTTTTAGTCCCGTCATTATCCTGCCTCAAAAACCCACTGCACCGTCAGCACAGACAGCATTAAAATACCGCAGTTATTAAACATCAAATTTCAGTCCTCGGCCCGTTACAGAAAGAGACCTTTGTACCTCTGTGTGTATGTATCTGTAAGCGTGAGTGAGGAGAGAGAGAGATTCCTGTTAGCGCAGTGTGTTAGATGAACGTCTGTTTAGAGTATCCCATTTCTCTCAGGATCCTGCGGTGGGTTTTTATGTTAGTGGATGGATTGAAGTCCAGTAATGTCTCATAAGCTTAAGTCAATACACGTGGAGGAAACCCAGTTCACTGTTAGCTTGTGTTTCTAAGACCACCGTGGCACCGCTCTGCTCCGTGTCAAGCTGGAGGGGTGTAAAACGTAATGCATTAGTGAACTGAGGGGATTTGAATGCTGAAAGAACGCTTAGAGCTGAGGAAAAAAGATCTAGAATATGTGAAATTAAAAAAACAATGAACATCTTTTTTGCTAGTTTTTTGTTCTTACATAAATATTTGTTTTTACATATTATGTATATATTTATGTCTTTATAATTAGACATTTCATGTTTAAATCATTGTGTTATTTGCCATTTATTTCTTTCTGAAAATTTCTTGCTATTTCTAAGTGAAAAGTGTTTCACAGTAAATCACAGAATTGTTTCACACATACACACACACACACACACATAAACATACATACATATAGTGCCTAATTGATGTATTATTTAATTGTTCTCTATTTTTATTTGCATTCAAAATTTTATTTTTCCCACATCTGCTTGATAGTAAAATATTAAATGTGAAGTCTTATTGAGCAGCTGAGCTTATACTGTTTGCAACACCAATAAATAAATGTTTATTTCTATGGGGAAAAACTTAAAGGTGCAATAGGTGATTGTCTTCAGAAACATTTTTTGTTATGCTGGTTGAAAGTCTCTTCATATCATGATAGCAATCATTAAGTTAAGTGGTCTAAATGTATTTATCTGTATTTATATATTCTGTGGAAGGCGTAGGACCAAGAAATGTTTGTCCAATCAAAACGCTCGGTCCGAGCATTTTAATTGGATTTCCTACCTGCCTGTCAACATATGTACTAGCATACCTCTGCGCACCCGGTTCGTGCAGACAGAATACGTCATCAGCACGTTCACGCACACTGTGCAGACAGAGCGAGAATGGCAGACAAACATCAACAACCCGATCTTCCTTCCTGGTATTGTAGTACTTTTAAAGTTTTCTCACCGGTGAATGGCGTGGAGCATTCGCTTTCAGTGCTATCAGGCTAAAGTTAGCATTTTACAAGATCTCCTACTGCACCTTTACCTTGGTTAATACAAATCATGTTATTTCTGAGTTTAACTGACTAGCAACAAAGAAGCAGGTAGATAATTGGTGAGCATAATGGTGTAGGGAAAACCATCTGCAGTTCCTGATGTGAGGTAAACCACATCAGCAAGACAAAGAGTTTGATGGGTGAGTTTCCCTCAACACTGGACTGACAACACAGTCATGCTGTACAAGGAAATCCATAATAAGCTTTACTTCCTGAGGATGCTCATGTCTTTCAATATGTGCATTAAAGGTGCAGTAGGAGATCTTGGAAAATGCTAACTTTAGCCTGATAGCACTGAAAGCGAACGTCCCACCCTCCCTGCAATCGCCGTCCAAAGCCACGCCCACTGAACGCATATACGCTGACAGACCACAATACCAGATACAACATTACAATAAGCTACATCAGCGGTTCCCAAATCAAGTCCTCGCGCCCCCCGCTCTCCACATTTCATATGTATCTCTTATCACGTGCGACGTTTGTTCTATTCGACCGTAAGTGCCCTGGGAAGTGTACATCACCAGATATTCCGCCATGATTCCAGTTCGAAGCGAGCGTATATGTTCCATACAAAGGGCATTAAAGTGTGCGAGACGTGAATTTAAATAGTATTTATTTACAGAGGTATATTATGTCACACTTCACACTTCTCTAGTAAGTTTCGTCTGTGTGTGAAGACGCTGCGCAGCGCAAATCCGTGAATGAATGTCCAGAAGTGAAGTAAACTTCAACGGATTTCCCCTGCTTCCCCTGTGCGAGGACTGGAATTGGGAACCACTGGGCCACATCATGTGTCATTCACCGGTGAGAAAACTTTATAGTACAGTTAGTAAAAGCACTACAATACCATGAAGGAAGATCGGCTTGTTGATGTTTGTCTGCCATTCTCTCTTTGTCTGCACAGCGTGCGTGAACACGCTGATGACGTATCCTGTCTGCGCGAACAGGGTGCGCAGAGGTATGCAAATACATATGTTGACAGGCAGGTAGGAAAGCCAATTAAAACGCTCGGACCGAGCATTTTGATTGGACGAACATTTCTTGGTCCTACGCCTTCCACAGAATATATAAATACATATAAATACATTTAGACCACTTAACTTAATGATTGCTATCGGGATGTGAAGAGACTTTCAACCAGCATAACAAAAAATGTTTCTGAAGACAATCACCTATTGCACTTTTAAGCTGATTTTCTACCAGCCTTTAGTGACCATTGTGTTTTACTGCACTAGTCTGTATGGTCAACCAATACCATATCAAATGAAGCCTGTCAGAAGGGTCAGCGGAATTACTGGAAGCAAAGTGAGTATAAAGGCCATACAAATTGAACCAGCAACTCCTGACCATGCCAGATCTCTGTCCAAATGTGAACAGAGCCAGGAATGATGCCATTACCAGGCTGAGAAGGTGCCATGCGTGTGTCATAGCCTGACTCACCGAGAAAAAAAATCAACAAGCTAACAGCGCCAGCAAGTTCTGTCATCACATAAACTATTTCCAGTAAAGAACGGCGTGAAACAGGCGTGAAAGTGCATCTGTACACAAGCTCATGTTTCTGGACACCATGACTGCAGGGTACTGCGTCACAAGAGAAAATGACTATGAATTATGAAAAGTAATAACTATCGTCTGTTTGTACAGTCTGGAGATGGGAAGATTAGAGGATAGTGCGTCTCTGGTTAGCTGTGTTTGTAAAGAATGGCCCTTTGTATACAGTAGCGCAAACTAACATTAGTGGTGCCACACCAGAGGCTATCTGTCTGAGTCCTGTTAGCAGGGGGAGACAAGTGGTCTTTCTCTTTCATTCTTTCTGTCTGTCTGTCTGTCTTTTTATTTTTTCTTTCTGTCTCCCAATAAACTAAACAATCGAGCTTGGTTCATGAAATCTCAACAGGCAAAATATTAAAATGTAATTTAGGTAAAATAGTAATATCCTGATATAAACATACAACACATTATACTAATAGAAATTATATTATATTATATTATATTATATTATTATACTCTAAATATACTACTACAAATACTAATAGTATATACTATAAAGTAATAATAATAATCGTCATCATCATCATTTTATACACAAAATATTAAAATGTAATTATATTTATTATATTATTAATATACTCTAAATATACTACATATAATGATAATCATAATGACAATTTTGTAGACTTTTTTTTATTTTGTTCAATGATTTGAGACTTATGATGATGTATCTCTTTAAGATTTTAATAGGTTGATGTACTAAATCACCACATTAAATTGTTCTAGAGTTGTGATGATTGTGAACATCTGGAGTGGACTATCACGTCAAATCCTAGTCACTGCAGCATTAAACAGTCTTGTTCTGCCCCCTTCTGGACATAAGCTGTAATATTTTGAGCTTGATAAAGTTCTATATCAGTCGTAACCCCCGTTCCTTGAGGTCCCACTGTACTCTTCTACACATTTTGGATACCTGCTTAATCAAATCGAATACACCTGATTCAATTCAGACTCTAAGACCGGAAATGGATTTGTCAGGTTGGAGAGATATTTTAAATGATCAATGTATTGGGGATCAGGGGTTTATGTGACGTATTTTAATTTTATTTATGATATTGTGGTACTTTAGTGTTTAATGGTACAAATAAACAGATGTAGGCTGCATACTAAAATGCTAGCCTAAGAATAATGACCGACCTATCACTGACAACTTATAACGACCTTGTTTTTCCCATGTCATACTAGGCACATTTCTTGCATTTTAATGGGTTTTTGTTTGTTTGTTTGTTTGTTTGTTTGTTTGTTTGTTTGTTTGTTTGTTTGCTTGCTTGTTTGTTTATTTTTGATATAACCGCTGACATATCCTAGAATATCAATGCAGAGATGAAGGAAAATAGTCAACCAAAATATTTAAAGCAGCGATAGCAATATAGGCCTATGCTATTTATTTACAAGCAATGGATTCTGTTAACACTAAGTGAAAATAGCAGTAGCCTATTATTGTAATGCATTACTTTTAAAAGTAACTTTCCCCAACACTGCCTGTTTTTAACTATATACTATTTACACTCAGTGCAAATAGCGATATATTCTATTTACACTATGTAAAAATTGGAGTATCCTATTTTCTTTCCAATTATGGTATTAGATCTATACTAGTGCAAATAGTGCTAGATATCTGCACCTCGCTGTTGTAGTATTATAAAACAGTATGTAATAGTAATGTATTGAATGTAAATTATAATTTTTATTAAAATTATTAAATGGATGCCGATTTGGGAAAATATTTATATAAAGCCCTACACCTAACCCTATAACCTTACCGGATCACCCGTAAGGCACGTTATTATTTCCTTCATTTTTATTGAAAATAAATGCCTTTCCGATGTGATATTTGATGTGAAAAGAGAGAAAAACGAGTTTGGCAAAAGGCGGATTCGAACTTGCGTTGATCGCATCAAATGGCAGTTGTTACATGATTTACCTCCTTCTCTGCTGAAGAAGATGTTATTTTAAAGGGGTCATATGATGGGATTTCAATTTTTCCTTTCTCTTTGGAGTGTTACAAGCTCTTGGTGCATAAAGAAGATCTGTAAAGTTGCAAAGACTAAAGTCTCAAATCCAAAGAGATATTCTTTATAAAAGTTAAGAGTCAACCACGCCTACCTAAAACGGCTCATTCTAACACGCCCCCACATGTCTATGTCACGATGTGGGAAGATTTGCATAAGCCCAAATGTTCACTCAAAGAAAGAAGGCAGTAACTTATATTCTCGCTGTAGTATTGTTGTTGCCGCCATTGCCATGTCGTGAAGTCGCTGTGTCTTTCGTTGGGAAAGCGAAACTACTTTGTTTGGCCTTCCAAAAGAGGACGATATCCGCTTCGTCATGCCTAGAGCTGATCCGTGCTGGTCGCTGAGGAAATACATCAACTTAGTGCTGTTGATCGCTTTCACCGTGGACGAAGCGGAGTCCAGCCCGGGGTCGTCACATGTGGTTGCCGCAAGCCCGTTCTCAAGCCAGCCGGCCGCTGCTCACTCAAGCCCGCCGTGTGTGACGCTGTGTGTTTCGTTGTGAAAGCGAAACTACTTAGTTTGGCCTTCCAAAAGAGGACACGACTAGAAATCAGTGGTTATTTAAGTTGTATTATCGATGCGTTTCAGAAAGGCGGGGCATAGAGGAGAAACAATAATGTACAGTAGGTGGAAAATAATGTGTTTTTTGAACCTTAAACCGCATAAACACATTTCATTACAACAAATACACAAAATAATGTTCTTTTTAGCAACATTATATGACCCCTTTAAGAATGTCTTTTGCAATGTTGTCTAACCCTACCACACATTGGTGGGTGGAGTTAGGGTGTACTCAGGCACGGTTGCCTTGAACCAAGCCTGAGCGCGATTATCCCCCCTCCCCACTCCCCCGCTGGCCTGCACTCACACTTGCACTAAACATACCGGGCCGGAGCACGCTTACGTCATGTATGAGATAACGGAGAAAACCACTTTCGCTAATATTCTGCCAAATAATTAATAATAATTAATTTATAATTTATGCCGTGCATTGATTTTCACTTGTATGTATCAGAAAATTATTACGGAGGCAGCTGACGTTAATGAAATAATTTGCAGCTTCACTCGCAAACTACATTTCCTGTTCATCAATAAGGTAAGAACCAGAGCCATTATAAACCTAAATATACTTGATTAAATTAAATTAATTGAAAAGTGTAGTGTAGTAGTAGTAATAGAATAGGTTTGCAGTCGTAATGATGACAGTAGCGCACACAAAATCGTAACTGTTCTGTGCTCCGGCGCGGTTAGCGCTCACACTGCATGCGTACCGCGCCCGAGCCCACCTCTTCCAACTGGGCCGGGGCCAGCTAAACGAACCGCACCCGAGCGCAGCACCGAGCGCTCACACTAGTCAAACGAACCGGGCTTTGGGGGTCAAACGCGCTCGGGCACTGTTCAAAATGCCTAGTGTGAGTACACCCTTAGTGTAAATAGCCTCTGCCAACAAGACGGGCTATTTGCACTTAGTGTAAATAGACACTCCGAAAATTTAAATATTGTACCAAAACTATAGTAAATTAATTCATTTATTTGCTGGCAGCATCCAAAGCTTCAGCAGCCCTATTTCCTATAAGCTAGAACTTCACAGATTCCTGCTTGCCGCTGTATTTTTCATTGTTTTCTTCAGTCCCTTAATGCACAAGAACAATAACACACTCAGAATTGTATAACCTCTGTTTATTAGTTCCCTTTCAGTCGGTCACTCTCGACGTCACGTCGGATGACCGACAAATTGGGATCTCGCTTAGACTGGCTGCACACTAGCCGATTTTAAACCCGATTTGGTGTGGTGTCATTACGATTATTTAACTGCTCCCGATCGAGACGGAGCGTCGCCGAACTCAAATAGTAAATATCAAACATGTTTGATATTTATGACTCTTGATCAGGCTGCCTCTGACGTGATACCCACGATAGCCCATGAGAATGAGCAAGCGTCACCTACCGGATGTTGCGTGCTTCTATAGCCTTAGGCTGGCCGCACACTAGGCGATATTAAGGGTGATTTTAAGCCGGATTTGCATCCCCGAACGATTGGGGGGTGTGGACCGATTCAAGGCTTGTCGCAAACAATTTTTTGTCCAAACAATCCTCTATTGTGTGGTGTCATTACGATTATTTATCTGCTCCCATTTAACTCAACATGTTTGATATTTATGACTCTTGATCGGGCTACCTCTGACGTGATACCCGCGATAGCCAATCAGAGCGAGCATGCGTCACCTACTGGATGCTGTGTGTTTCTATAGCTGAAACTTGGCAGCCACAAACATGCCATGAAAGCAGAGAACATCACCCATATTCTTTTCTATACTTTGTTTTTCACTGTACAACAGAACGCGCGCCGGGAGAGCCAGCTGACAACATCGATTGTCCTCTATTTGTTTTTCTTCTCGAGTCACGTTTGATCTCGCGAGTGTCCGTGAGATCTGGTGTCACTGTGAAATCGTTCCTACAATCATCAAGTGTGTGGTCTGGTCTAATCATCTAGCGTGGGCATTCAGAGGATTATAAGGCTAAAAATCGGTTGAACTGTCTTCATGTCTGTGGTCTCCCATG
>NW_015552606.1:14551-17069 GCF_001515605.1 Sinocyclocheilus anshuiensis | reverse complement strand
CGAGACTAAACTAAACTAAACGAGCCAATGCACATTGGCATACGATTATTGCATCCAGCTGCCGCTGATCACAGCGTGAATATAAGTAGGCAACCGGTGCAGCTCATATTCAGCTTTTCGCTTCGGGGCCGAGCGATCACATCGTTCTGCTCGGGGCCGAACTGGGACGCAATTTCAGGCCGGGAAATCTCACATTTATCCAGGCCACAAAGGAAAAAAAAAAGGCCAAAATGGTACTTTTTGGGGTACAACAGCTTGTCACTGGAGCAGTACTCTTAAAAGGACATCTTTGTACCCTTTTTTTTTTTACCCTTAATAGGTACATATTAGTACCTTAGAGTCGTAATTCATACCCTTAAGTAGGGCTGCACGATAAATCGCATGTGATATTTAATGCACATCTTGTCAGTAAAGCCGGTTCTGTCATCAGCGGTGAATCTCCATCACGTGCGTGCTTTCACATTGGAGCAGCATTTACTACACAGAGCAGTTGTTCACTGACAAGCTGTGCAAAACCACGTTCAACTGTGTCCACCTTGTTGAAAACAACCACTTCATTTCAATTTTTTAGCACAGAATGTTATTTATCTTAAAATGACTTAAAGAAATCACTGTCAAATAAATCTCAGACTCTCATTAATATTAATATTAATATTTTTTACTTCAAACTATAGGCTAACATACCAGTCAAAAGTTTTTGAACAGTATGATTTTTTATGTTTTTAAAGCAGTCTCTTCTGCTCACCAAGCCTGCATTTATTTGATCCAAAATACAGCAAGAGCAGTAATACTGTTAAATATTTT
This sequence comes from Sinocyclocheilus anshuiensis, assembly GCF_001515605.1. Classification (NCBI taxonomy): domain Eukaryota; kingdom Metazoa; phylum Chordata; class Actinopteri; order Cypriniformes; family Cyprinidae; genus Sinocyclocheilus; species Sinocyclocheilus anshuiensis. The sequence continues at coordinate 16,265 of NW_015552606.1, read as the reverse complement.
TACTATTTAGAATAACTGCTTTCGATTTCGATATTTCTCTTTACTAAATATTACTTAAATTTTGCAAGGATGCTTTAAATTGATCAAAAGTGATGATAAAGACGTGTAATGTTACAAAAGACTTCTATTTCAGATAAATGCTGTTCTTCTGAACTTTTTATTCATCAAAGAAACCTGAAAAAAATCTACTCTGTTTTCAACGTAGTAATAATAATAATAATAGTAATAATAATAATAATAATAATAAATATTTTTTGAGCAGCAAATCAGCATATTAGAATGATTTCTGAAGGATCATGTGACTGGAATAATGATGCTTAAAATTCAGCTTTGAAATCACATGAATAAATTACATTTTAAAATATATTTAAATAGAAATCAGTTATTTTAAATATAAAAATATATCACAATATTGCTGTTTTTGCTGTACTTTGGATCAAATAAATGCAGGCTTGGTGAGCAGAAGAGACTTCTTTAAAAAACATTAAAAATCTTACTGATCAAAACCTTTTGACTGTGTAATAAAACATTTTCTAAAGTGCCTAAATGTCAAAATGAGTACAATATATTTGTTGAAAAATTCTAATACTGAACACACTATTGAATTATTAGGCTGTTACAATATTATTTTTGTGTTGCTGTCTGCTCTAGCTCCCTCCCTCCCTGTACTATACATCCATGTGAATATCTGTCTCTGCTAATTTTTTTTTATGTAACTTTACAATCGATATTGATGTCCTTTAGCACAGTATTCTGAATGATGATAATAATGGGGTGCTAGTACTGATACTAGCAGTTTATTACTCAACTAGGTTAATAAAGACAATAAAATAATAAAAACGATCTAGTGTATACAAATTAAACTGGCCTGCACTTGAAGCCCTGAACAGGTCAGTGATGTTTCTACATTTCACTGCTTCTTCTGTCCGCTTTCTCTCTTTCATCGAGTCCCACGCATCAGTTCTGTTCGGAATTGTTCAACGGAAGTGCGGAACACACGTGAGCTGATTTGTAAAGCGCAACGCTACCAGTCAAGACTAACCGATATATGATTTATTATCGAATGAAAACATCAGAAATTATCACTTTGGTACATTGATAAGGCATAAATATAAAATATGAATTATAATAATAATAATAATAATTTAAAAAAGGGCAGCGGGCCAAATCAGCCACCAGGCCACCAGGAATTCTCCCGATGGCCAGTCCGGGCCTGGTTCTGCTCCTGACTACTCTACTGAGAGAAGAAGACTGAACGAGTTCAGCGCACTCTTTGAGAGCTCTTTGTCTTGGCGGTACGGCGCTTCAGCGGTGGTGGTTTCCCATGTCGAGTGGGTTGCACACATCAGGCTGCACTACCCCCTGTTTGTGTTGCAGATGATCATCTCCCCTGTGCGCCTCAGCACGCTAAAAGAGCTTTTTCCCTAAAAGCCATCTCCCCTGTGCGCTTCAGCACGCTAAAAGAGCTTTTTCCCTAAAAGAGCATTCACGGGTACGTCTTTTTAGACAACGTTGCGTGGCAAACTCGACGTTACGTCTTTGTAAAGACGATGTGAGTCTTGCTATAGACAACGTATCACCTGGGCGTTTCTGGATGCGGTCGTTACCTGACGCTGGGTGATGGTCACGATCGCTGCCTCACGTGCCTGGGCATTTAACACGCTGAGGTGGCGTTTGTGGATGAGTCATGTTCTCATTGCGGGAAGATGATCAC
>NW_015552606.1:13080-14387 GCF_001515605.1 Sinocyclocheilus anshuiensis | reverse complement strand
GGCCCCCGGTGGAGAGGTCGGTTGCGATGCAGTAGTGTCCTAATACCACCTCCACCTGGCAAACCATGCCTCCCCTCCCGGGTCTGTAGGTACTTCTCTGGTCTGTCCAGCGATGCTTATGTGGCCTGTGGAGAAGCTGCCTTCGCCTTACACGCTATGGCGTTACTGCAGGTTCTTCAGGCTAAAGCACTGAGGGACCTGCACGAGGGTGGTCATGATCCGGAAGTTCTAAACGAGCTCCAAACCGCAACTGATCTCACGCTCCAAGCGACGAAGGTCACCGCAAGTTCTCTGGGTCATGCGATGTCCCCCTGCGTCCACCCCCGCTCCCGTGCCGCATCCGCAGCAGCCTCCCAGCCTGCTCGTCGCCGAGGGCGGCCCCCTGCTTCCACCCCCGCTCCCATTCCGCATCCGCAGCAGCCTCAAGCAAGCGGCGCCGTAGAGCTGGGCGTAGGCAGGCCGACGGTGAGCGGAAGAGCAAGAGGCCTCAGGACGGGCGACCCAGAGAGAGAGAGATGCACCTCTCCCTTCCCCGGAGGAGGGCCGGGTGGAGAATCTGGTTTCCAAAAATCTCAACAGGAGAGCGGTTTTCTCTGTCTCTGGGTCCCAAGAGGGCATGGAGAGCCACGGACGGACCAACACCGGACCACGCTTATCCTCCTCTCTCGCCAGCAGGCAGCAGCAGGCAGTTCGAGAGCGTCGTCAAATGCTCTACTCATGCATCCTCTGCCAAACCGTGGAACCAGGTAAGTGCACTGCACACTCAGACCCCTCTTCAGGTCCCTGCATTCCACCTCGCTGGCACACTCAGACCCCTCTTCAGATCCCTGTGTTCCACCTCGCTGCTCCACCGTGGGTACATCGGTGGTCCTGCTGGTCCAGCTTGTGTGGTGTCTGGGTACCTGGCTACCCATACCGCCTCGCTGGTTCCTGCGGACCATCAGACTCGGCTATGCGATTCAGTTCGCCCGGCGTGACCTACCCCAAGAGGTAGTTGACACCTTCACTTCGGCGAGAGCTCCGTCTACGAGACACACTTACGCCTTGAAGTGGAACCTGTTTGTCGAATGGTGTTCTTCTCACCGAGAAGACCCCCAGAAATGTCCGATCAGAGTCGTGCTGTCCTTTCTGCAGCAGGGGTTGTAGCGAAGGCTGTCTCCCTCCACCCTTAAAGTCTACGTGGCTGCGATTGCTGCCAACTATGACCCCGTGGAAGGGAAGTCGGTGGGTAAGGTTCCTTAGGGGGGCGAGAAGTCTAAATCCTCCACGGCCCCCCTCTATACCCTCTTGGGACCTGTCTCTAGTGC
>NW_015552606.1:12453-12923 GCF_001515605.1 Sinocyclocheilus anshuiensis | reverse complement strand
TGTCCCAAGTGGTACGGGTACGTTTTCCCAGTGTTATCCAGTCTTACTGAGTGGGTAGTGCCATAGCAGCAGTAACTGGTCTTCTTGTGGTAAGCCCCGACCTGTGCCAAAAAGAAGGGGTGCAGGAGGCTTCCACAGGACACTGGAAGGGGCAGTACCTGTGGCCCTTTGGTAGGGATCCAATTCGTCAGTCATTCGACGTGACGTCGAGAGTGACCGACTGAAAGGGAACGTCTCGGTTACGTATTGTAACCTTCAGGGAACGGCGACGTCACATCCCGTCACCACAGCTTCTGTACCACCACTGAGCGGCCGGGTCACCGGCTCGGCTCCTCAGCGAAAACCTGAATATGCGCTGCACCGGCTGCCTACTTATACTCACGCTGTGATCAGCGGCAGCTGGATGCAATAATCGCATGCCAATGTGCATTGGCTCGTTTAGTTACACTCGAAGTAGATTGGTCTCTCTA
>NW_015552606.1:3698-12431 GCF_001515605.1 Sinocyclocheilus anshuiensis | reverse complement strand
CTCGAAGTAGATTGGTCTCTCTAAGCGAGATCCCAATTCGTCGGTCATCCGACGTGACATCTCCGTTCCCTCCTCCAGGGAACGAGGGTTACAATACGTAACCGAGACGTTTCTCAAAGTTTAGCTAGTTATCATATATTGATTGTATTTTTTAAATGATTTGGTGTGTGTGCTCAGGTTTTGCCTTCTTTTATTTTTATGAAATAAAATAAGAACATTTTATTGAACCTTTGAAAAAAAAAAAGGTTGCATATGTGTTTTTTGATAATATTTGACATCAGGCTTTTATGGCTCATATAGTATAGAAATTGAAGAATATGGAGCTCATTGAGGAGGAAAAAACCCATCAGTTTTATTTAGAGGTCTAAACAAAGCAAAATAATAATTTGGTGCAGTTGCTGATATTCATATGGCTAAAAAGTAAAAAGAAATTATGATAGCTTGTGATGTAAATCTTGTTGTCACTCTATATATCCAAATAATGTTCTATATAGTAAGATGGTATTTACATGATAATTTTTATGATCAGAGCTCTGTAGTTTTTATTGTGGTGCAGTAAATGTTCATTTTGAAATATTACTAACATTAAAAAGTTATTTTTACATTTCTTTATAAAAATCCATAAAGATTTAACAGCAAAAAGACACATGTATCACGGCCTGAAGCTGGACATATTTACAATTATGCTAAAAGGACTTGCTAAAAAAAAATTAACTATCAATAGGAGGACATAAGGCATGTAGATTGTGTACAACAGGTTCTTTAGCAACAGTTTGATCATGTTCATAATTTAGAGGCCTTAGAAATTTGTGTCACATATGATACAGGCTTTATAGGGTTAAATAATGCCTGAATGTCAATCTAAAATGTAAAAAAGCCCTCTGTGAGTTTAGGGTTAGCAGACAGAAAGTATCATTAGTTTAGTATGAATCAATGAAAGTCAATAAAATGCCCCCATCATGATAACACAAACAATTTTTGTATGTGTGAGCGTTTGGGTGTAGATAGTGATTGTGACATATCTTTGACACATTGTAGAAATTCTTGTCCCTTTACTTTAAGTTTTATTCTCTCACTGTGAGTTATAAAGGTCAGGGAATACATTCTCTCTCTCACCACTTCAACCTCCACTTCAAAGGCAGAACCGGCAGGGGGAAACCCACTTCCTCACTTGAGCTCTGCTGACTATGCTCTCTTTATCTCAAGAAATGACACTTGAGCAAAAGCACATTTAATTTCAGTGTCACTACGTGGAAATGATTTTGCACATGATTGCGTTGCTTCTTGTGAAGTGCGATTTCAGCTTTACTGAAACACAGCAGCAACTGGCCACTCCAGTGAAGCATTGTGTCTCACATAATCTGGTCTCCAAACATTCTCAAACTACTTATATGTTAGTATATATATATATATATATATATATATATAACTTAAGATAAATATAGGAGCCTGATAAAAATGCTAATTTTAGAAGAAAATTTCAGACGCCACTTAGGTTTTGCATCTGAACTCTTCATATATATATATATATATATATATATATATTTCTTTTAATCTGGTAATAGTCCCATTTTGAACCATAATTTCTGATTCGATTGCATCATTTGCAGCGTGTCATGGAAATTGTTGTGCATTGCCTCATAAAATAATTTAAACATACCGTCTTGTAATTTTTTTTTTAATGATTCTCAAAAGCTTTTTTGCTCAGAAACCCCAGAACACCTTTATGTTTTCTGTACTGAAAGTCACTGAGTAGATAATTTCCTGGCCTTTACGGCACACAAAATTTTCAGTCCCCTAAAAGAGTTTGAACTTACTCACTTAATGGCATAAGCCTTGTTATCATTATCATCAATCAACATTTTCATTTTTATTTTACACTTGCTACTGTTGGATTTATAAACGTGCCCTAGATCATCACTTCCGCCACACATGTAATGCTTTTCCAAGTGATGAATCACACATTATTCATCTTTTTTAGAACATTTATTTATTTTATAACTTCCCCCAAGTATTGTAAAAATGGACAGCAGTCTTAGGTGATACTATCATTTATCACACACAGACCCTCTGGTCTTTCCAGAATGACTAAGAAACTTCTGAAGAACAGTTTATTGCTTGAAACAGCCACATGTCTTTTTACCTTTGTCATCTGAAATTACAACCTTAGATTATACGTTTTGATAAAATACTCATCAAATACAAGCAAAATTGACAGCATCCTGGCATTACATATTTATCCAATGTATCAACACATGAAAAGCTACAAATATGCTGATTTTAGCAAATACAAATAAGCTAATATGTGCAATATTTACTTTTTTAGACATGAATATGCAGACTGGAGCTCTTTCATACAGATGTACAGACAACAAAAGATCAGATCATCTTTGGTGTGACAGCATGTTTATGAAGTCACTTTTTATGAACACTGTCATTAATTAATAACATTGGGTTTATCTGGAGGATCTATTACATTTTTCTTTTCTTTTTTTGTCTGAGTGCACATTTCATTGTCTTGCATTGCAACTACTCAACAAAAACACATTCCATGGGAATAAAACCCTGAGATGATTTTCCATATCATCTGAAAACACTTCCTGAAGGGGGGAAAATAATTGCTGTAGTGTGCACTTTTGTCCTCTTTTCTCAATGGTTGTATTATCAAGGGATCTCAAGCTATTTAAAGACAAGGCACTCACATGGGGATTACAAATATACATTAATCTAAAACAAACATTAACCTGAAATTATTTCCTGAAATTAGTTACTAAAGGCAAAGACAGACTAATGTTAGTGGTCAAATATTCAAATTCAATAGACTCACACACATTATGATTAAAAATTAAAAAAACTACAAATGTAGGTCAGAATGCATAGTTTCAGATTACACAGGCCTGACTTTGTAGTTCACTGGAGATACATTCGTTCTTAACATACATAGCACTGCTATGGTCAACAATCAGAAAAATAAAATTACGCAAATATAATCTAGTATAATAATAATTTTCACGAATATTTCAACATATTTTAAAGCACAGATTTACTCTCATTAGGGCCTGCCCTTATGTGATCAAATATGGAATACATAATCAATGCACCTAGCACAAATACAGTGATTTGCAATTATATATATATATATATAGTCTGTATTAAGGATATAATATGCATTTTTCATACTGTACATTATAATGTTGTGATGCCTAAATAAATTAAACGTTGTTGTTTGAAGAAAATAGTGTATATGTATATCCAGCTATTTATTTTCATCAGTCAAAATAGAAAAATAATTATCTGCTTATCTGTATTGGTCAGATTTTAACATTGGTGCATCCCTAGTATGCATTTCAAATACAGTATGTTGTCATTATATATTCATGTTCTCAAAACACAAAAGGCACTGCATTAACAAAACTACACACCTCACAAACTGTTCATCAAACAATAAAAACCGCAGGTCTGTCTTCTCTTAATGTCCAATCACTGTCCAATCAGTGTAGACTGTCCTTATTTAGGACCATTTATGCTGAATCATCTTGTAAATGAGTTTGGCTCCACAATTCTGACAGCACATATATGAATGCAAACTATACAAGTAATCCAATGGCGCTCAGCAAAAATCCACCTTAACTAGCCATATTCACTAGATGGTGGCCCTCTAACCAGATTGTAGTAGCCAGCCAAGGCGCCCAGATCTACATGGAGGGAACCTTTCTTCTTAGAATGCCCAGAATCCTCAGTGTACAAGGAAGAATCTGAAAATAGATGAGTAAAGGATATCAAGCATGCAATTTAATTAATTTGTCATGGTATACTGTACGTGTGTGTGTTGTGTGATATACCTTGGGTGCTGTCTGAAAACTGACTGAGCTGTCGCAGCATTGGATGTGTGCCTTCCTCCAGCGCAGAGTCCAGACTCCAACAGCGTGGCTGGTCCTCCCGAGAAGGATGGAGGGCCTCCTCGTTCAGTAATTCTGTGGCAGAGCTCCTCTGCGCAGGGACCCTATCCAGTGCATGCTCCAGGAGCCTCCGCATCGCGGGGCTACAGCTTTCAGGTATGTCCTCCAGAGGAGGGGCCTGTTTGTGGATCTGCAAACAGGGATTATGAAAATCAATGGTGGCACAGGTGCATTCGCAAGCAGCCACATGCAAAGAAACACAGTACAGGAAATTACATTCATTTACATGAAAAGGAACTGTAGTATGTGAAAAGGGAACTGAAACCAGTTGGACTGCAGTGCAAATGTTGAACACAAATGTTTGACAAAAATAATTTTTTATAGAGCCAGCTTTCAGTCTGCTTCCATTACATGGGCAGCTCTTAAACTGAAACACAAAAACTAATCTGCAACACAGAGGAAGCTTAAACTGCTGATATTAGATTTTTTTTTTTTTAAAGGGGTCATATGATGCTGCTAAAAAGAACATTATTTTGTGTATTTGGTGTAATGAAATGTTTATGCGGTTTAAGGTTCAAAAAACACATTATTTTCCACATACTGTACATTATTGTTTCTCCTCTATGCCCCGCCTTTCTGAAACGCGACTATTTTTACAAAGCTCATCGGTCTGAAAAGCGAGGTGTGCTCTGATTGGCCAGCTATCCAGTGCGTTGTGATTGGCCGAATTCCTCAAGCGTGTGAGGGAAATGTTACGTCCCTTACCATATTGTGATGCCTGCGGCAACCACATGTGACGACCCCGGGTTGGACTCCGCTTCGTCCACGGTGAAAGCCGATCCGGCGATCGACAGCGCGAAGTTGAAGTATTTCCTCAGCGACCAGCACGGATCAGCTCCAGGCATGACGAAGCGATATCATCCTCTTTTGGAAGGACAAACAAAGTAGTTTCGTTTTCACAACGAAGCACACAGCGCCTTCACGACATAGCGGCGGTGGCAACAATACTACAGCGAGAATAAAAGTTACGCCTTCTTTCTTTGCGTGAACATTTGGGCGGCGTTATGCAAATCTTCCCACATAGTGACGTACGTATGTGGGGGTGTGTTAGAACGAGCCGTTTTAGATAGGTGTGGCCGACTCTAAACTTTTATAAAGAATATCTCTTTGGATTTGAGACTTTAGTCTTTGCAACTTTACAGATCTTCAAAGAGAAAGGAAAAATTGAAATCGCATCATATGACCCCTTTAATAAAAGAGATGTTTGGAAATTGCTCACAATGGAAAGAAGAACTTGCCATCACAAGTTTTTTATCTTGTGATCCTTTGCTTTATAGTGGCTAAAAAAAGAAAAGAAAAAGAAAAACTAATAGATTAAAAACTTTCTATATAAAATGTTTAAAGAACTTTGACAGAATTAGCATCCTTTGCTTTACAGTAGTTTAAACTGAAAAAAGGAAGTCTAAAAGAGAAAAAAAACTAATAAAGAAAAAAGGATATAAATAATATTATATACAATTATTATAATAATTATTAAAATGGTCTAGAATTACCATCATTTTCAGTGGTTTAAATAAAACAAATAAATAAAAAGAAAACTAAAAGTGCAAAAGCTAAAAAATAAATAAATTAAAATTATACCGAATTATTATAATCATTATTATTATTAAAATTATACAGAATCAGCATGAGGCATGATGTGCTAATAGAGGCCCTCATGTCATTAAGTTATGACATCAACCTGCATGGCATTTCTGGGTTTTGCTCTGAGGTTAATGTACAGGTGCATCTCAATATATTAGAATGTCGTGGAAAAGTTCATTTATTTCAGTAATTCAACTCAAATTGTGAAACTCGTGTATTAAATAAATTCAATGCACACAGACTGAAGTAGTTTAAGTCTTTGGTTCTTTTAATTGTGATGATTTTGGCTCACATTTAACAAAAACCCACCAATTCACTATCTCAACAAATAGGAATACTTCATAAGACCAATAAAAAAAACATTTTTAGTGAATTGTTGGCCTTCTGGAAAGTATGTTCATTTACTGTACATGTACTCAATACTTGGTAGGGGCTCCTTTTGCTTTAATTAATGCCTCAATTCGGCGTGGCATGGAGGTGATCAGTTTGTGGCACTGCTGAGGTGGTATGGAAGCCCAGGTTTCTTTGACAGTGGCCTTCAGCTCATCTGCATTTTTTGGTCTCGTTTCTCATTTTCCTCTTGAAAATACCCCATAGATTCTCTATGGGGTTCAGGTCTGGTGAGTTTGCTGGCCAGTCAAGCACACCAACACCATGGTCATTTAACCAACTTTTGTAGCCAAATTCCTTGACACGTCTTTGTGTGGTGGCTCTTGATGCCTTGACCCCAGCCTCAGTCCATTCCTTGTGAAGTTCACTCAAATTCTTGAATCGATTTTGCTTGACAATCCTCATAAGGCTGGGGTTCTCTCGGTTGGTTGTGCATCTTTTTCTTCCACACTTTTTCCTTCCACTCAACTTTCTGTTAACATGCTTGGATACAGCACTCTGTGAACAGCCAGCTTCTTTGGCAATGAATGTTTGTGGCTTACCCTCCTTGTGAAGGGTGTCAATGATTGTCTTCTGGACAACTGTCAGATCAGCAGTCTTCCCCATGATTGTGTAGCCTAGTGAACCAAACTGAGAGACCATTTTGAAGGCTCAGGAAACCTTTGCTGGTGTTTTGAGTTGATTAGCTGATTGGCATGTCACCATATTCTAATTTGTTGAGATAGTGAATTGGTGGGTTTTTGTTAAATGTGAGCCAAAATCATCACAATTAAAAGAACCAAAGACTTAAACTACTTCAGTCTGTGTGCATTGAATTTATTTAATACACGAGTTTCACAATTTGAGTTGAATTACTGAAATAAATGAACTTTTCCACGACATTCTAATTTATTGAGATGCACCTGTATGTAGTCAGTTTCATACAGTGAGGTTTTGCCACGTTCAGGGACTCTCCCTATACTGCTTCAGTAAAATACATACATACAAAATACAATTAAAAGAGCGAACAGTTCAATGCATCTCACTCACTATGTAAAGGTATGAGGGATAGGCTGTTCTGGGATATCTCCTAACCCATGGAGGACTTCCACTCAGCATGTGTATGATTGTGGTTCCCAGACTGTAGATGTCAGTCTTTGTGTTGTGTCCTCGACATAAAACTAGCTCTGGACTCATATACATCTGTATAGAAGGAAAAACAAGAAATATGGGGGGGAACAGTGAGCTCAGAACTAACATATGCAGCAACTTTTCTTGTTTTTATTCAAGACAATGCAATTTTGTGCATCGAATACTGGACTAGCTGCTTTCTACTGTTCAGTCACTCTGAATAATATAAATATGAAAAACAACTTCTGATGTAATAGGCAAATGGTTGGTGAACATCTGGTGAGCTGCTCACTGTACTGCCTTACAGTAAACAACTTTATTATTCTATTTGGGGAATCTTCAGTGCTGGTCAACAAGGCATGCTGGACTTTCCAAATTGGGCAAAAAGTCAGCTAATGTGCATGTGTTTGTCCTTTTGGGCCTTTCCCAGAGTTTGTTAGGGAACAGAATGTCAGCTAAGAGGGGGAAAAGTGTGTCTGTGTATGCGTGTGCCTTCTGGCTTTTCAGATCTCCTTTCAGAATCACCATTTAACTATTTTAAAAATGTACATACCATAAGACAATGCATATTTATGACTTTCCAAAGGAATTCTGCCAACAGCACAATCAGGAACTGTCAATTTCTTCATTGGATCTCAATATAGACTAAACTAACCTTTAGTCACAACACAGTGGCAGACCAAATATGGAAAAATTTAAATGTGCAAAGTGACCTCAAACATACTCACCTCAGTGCCACGTAGGTCGCGAGGAATATATACATCATCCTTCATCTGTACTGTAAGCCCAAAATCCACCAGCACGGCTTTAGCAGACATCAGCACAATATTACTGGCTGCGGGGACAAAAATGTAATTTAGGTAATGTCTAAAACACATCAAAGCTAAAAAACAACATTCAGAAGTGTGTAGCAATATTTGAGATGTTACAATTACTTCTGCAAAATATAGGTTGTTCAGTTCTTGTTTGTGCTGCACAGCGAGACAAATGCAGCAAGGTGTTGTTTTCCAGAAGCAGAGTAAGGTCATTACTCATGGGAAGGGTTGAATATTTGAAAAACAGATCATCAGAAGTCTCAAAACCCCCTTTTCTTGCTCTCCCTCCATATTTCACACTACTTGAAATAACATGTTTCCTCTCCAAGCCAAATGTCAGAAAGCCAGTCCTCAAAACCACAAAGCAGGCTACTATGATTGGTCACTCATTTCACTGAATCTCTCTGTCTCTTCATGTTACTCTCTCAGTCTTACTAAAAGCATTATTTAGATGGGTGGCATGTTGAATACACCCTTGAAAGTAATACATTTGAGCAATCGTGTCTGTCTTCTTCCTGCTCTCGCTCTCCTGACTGGAAATTCCAGACGCTTGAGAAGTCATGAGCTGCAGTGCTGACTGACTCCTGCGTATGACTAAACAGCAGCAGAATGCTGTCGGCCACAACCCCACCATATTAAATTGTGTTGTGTTCCTCATCTTTGAAGGGCATAAACTAAAAACGCTTCTCTAGCTTGTGGCCAATGCTCTGTCAATAATTTAACATTGCTGCTTCCTCTAGATGGCCTCATTTCAAGTTCCGTCAAATAAGCTAAATACCTTCCTTGACCACATTATCATGATCTGATTTACCTACAGAGCATCTTTGTTGCATTTAGGGGGAAAATAACAGTGGTTTGGTGTGTGTGTGTGTGTC
>NW_015552606.1:0-3615 GCF_001515605.1 Sinocyclocheilus anshuiensis | reverse complement strand
TGTTTGTGTGTGTGTGTGTGTGTGTGTGTGTGGTTTGCAATGAAAAAAAATCCTGAACTGCTTTTGACCCTTCTTTTGAAATGTGTTTTGAAAATTAAATTCAGAGCAGCTGAGGTAAAATGGTCATAAACAATCTGTTTGGCAGGAAACTGCAGTGATATTTCAGAAAAAAAAACCTTTATGATGCAATCCAAAGCACTTACGTTTGATGTCGTGGTGTATAATCTTGTGAGAGTGCAAGTACTCCAGGCCTCGCAGAACCTGCTGAGAGACCCAAATGATCTCGAACTCTCTCATTGGACCACAGCTATCCAGCTTCTCCAGAACCGAGCCCCCTTCACCTGCTTCCATGAACAAACGCACTGTCTGCTCCCACAGCAATGCCCCATACAGCTCTGCTATGTTTTCGTGCCGGAACCGGGCTTGGATTTCCACCTCTGCAGGCTTGAAATGTTCCACAGGAATCTGGAGAGAAAGTACACCTAACTTATACATTTCAGACATTATGGAAGTGCACCAAAAATGAGCTTGCTCATTATACTTATATGTATAAAAGATGCTATTTAAAGGGGTCATATGACATTGCTAAAAAGAACATTATTTTGTGTATTTGGTGTAATGCAATGTGTTTATGCGGTTTAAGGTTAAGAAAATATGTTATTTTCCATATACAGTACATTATTGTTGCTCTTCTTTCTGAAACATGTCAATTCTAACAAAGCTCATCATTCTGAAAAGGGAGGTGTGCTCTGATTGGCCAGCTATCCAGTGCGTTGTGATTGGCCCAATACCTCAAGCGTGTGACGGAAATGTTATGCCTTTACCATACTGTGATGCCCTGTCCGGCCGGAGCGACTAGGCGTGGTTGACTCTTAACTTTTATAAAGAATATCTCTTTGGATTTGAGACTTTAGTCTTTGCAACTTTACAGACCTTCTTTATGCACCAAGAGCTTGTAACACTCCAAAGAGAAAGGAAAAATTTAAATCGCATCATATGACCCCTTTAAGCATTCCCATATGCAAATAATTTGACAAGAAAGACAAAATACAGATGGCTTAGAGAAGGTGGAAGCAACCCTGTAATATATGTGCAGTCTTTCTATTTATGATCTACAGATTTCCCCATTTATATTCACAATATTAATTACAAGAATCACACTACCACACCAATTTCCTAAGTACTGAATTACTAGTAGTTACAGATTGATATATACACCAGGTTGATTATATATTTCTCTGTTTTGGGTGTTTAATATTATATTCATGCCCACTTAAACAATTAGCAGTAGTTCAGAAATCTACCAATATTTTCGTCAATGGATAATGCACATTTTTTAGCAGATTTTGAGAAAAAAATTTTGTAAAATAAATTAAGTTACTTTACAAAATAATTTAATAGATTTAATCATTTTATAGATTATTTTTAATCAGATTTTATTGCATATGCCAGTGTTAGTGACAAGAGAATGTCTTTGTCATTGAGTCTGCAGTTAAGTGTCTCCAAGACTCACATAGAGCAGCGTTCCTGAATAAATCACTGTTTTTGAACGAATCGGTTGAGTGAATGATGTAATGACTCACTCATAAAGAATAAGTGTTCTTGAACAAATCGGTTAAATTAACGATTCAGTGACACATAAAAGTCGCCACATAATGCTACATCAAACAACAGTTATAATAATTGATTATACAGGACATCAACCACCCTGACCCCTAATTACTAATTATTTGATCAAAATGTTAAAGGCCACAATAAGAGGGTGAATATTTCTGTACAAGTCAGCAACAACCGGTTAAACTGACCACAAGTTTGAAACGTTAGACATCTGCACTCTGCCACACAGTTGAGACACTGTCTCTGTGGGCTGCATGTTTCCACGGGGGTGTTCCTGTCAGCTTCCTGTGTGCGTTACAACCATTCGCAGTTTCTGTTCAAACACTGCATGCTGCACACTGACCCTCTAAACATTTTAAGGAAATTGGGTTATTTCCCAAAAGTGCTCTTCCCCATTTAAAAATATTCTCTTATTGCTGCTACAGTTTCTACAAGAAGTGTTTCTCTTTTCAGAGCCATTATTTTTCCATTGTACATAAAGCCTTGTTGGCCTCACATGCTGGTGCATAAGATCATCACAAGGACACATCATGCAGTATCATGTATCTTCTGTCTTCTATTTTCACGTGAGGAGTGTATGTTTACTTAATGACTGACTTTATGCTTGAAATCCTTCCTTTCTGCAGTTATTAAATTGTTTTCAACATAGTGTTTTGAACAAACAGTACAAAATATGATTTTGCTTTACTCATAAAAGAACACCAGAAGGGAGAAGGGAAGTCATGTCCATTAAAACCTCCTAGTGGAATAAAAAAACAACTACCTTTGCCAAAAAAAAAACAAAAAAAAAAAAAAAAAAAAGTTGAGATTCATTAAACAAACGTTCTCTGGATTCCCGGACTTACTAGTTTGCATGCCATTCGCTTCCGAGTTTTGATGTCCTGAGCCAGATGGACCTTCCCAAATGAGCCTTTGGGAACATGTCCAGGGCCTGGAGGCTTGTAGGTTAGTTTCCACGGAAACAGAAGGACATCCAAGTCAATGCGATAATGCCCCTCCTTAATGACCATATCTGTCTGCAGGAACAAAGCAGGGCGTTCATGAGAGTAAGGCTATAACAACTTGTAAAACAAGTAAACCCTCCTTTACTTGCTGTATGTACAAATATGAGTTGCTTTGATTGAGCCAAAAATCTCACAGTGTAAAAAATTCATTCACTTACATAATGCTTTAACATTGTACTGTATATTGCAGCTGTATATGTTATGGATCTGTCAAAATAACCACCAATAGAGCTTACCTTGTTTAGCAGAACCCCCATTTCTTCACCCACCTCTAAGAGAGAGGAGGACGGTGTGTTTGAAATCATATTTACAAAGTCCAGGAGGTCGGATGCTGTCCCATAACGGACCTTTCCGGGATTTTGCACATGTGAGATTAAATCCTGTGGCGTCTCCTCAATCTCATCCATATCTTCTTGCGAGAAACTTTCCTCAAATGAAACTACTGGTTCCACCTCCTCGCAAACACAGAAGAAATTCTCTGCCTCTTGGATGAAGTCTTCAATGTTCATGTGAGCAAGAAGCAGGTCTATACCAGCATTTTCATTCTTGTACTCCATGCTTGATTGAATCCTACAACAGAATGTTTGATCATTAGAAACAGGACATTAACTAATGTACTTCAGTGCATGCATCCATGCTGTTTTGCACCCATATGTATGTTTACAGTGTGGTCAGGTGTGTTTCCTGATCTGCTTGCTTGCTCTATTTTGCTTGCAAGTGAGGGGTGGTTTTCAGGGGGTGGGAAACACCGAGATGGGCTTTCTTCTTCAAAACAAATAGCAGTTAAAACGTTTAGCTTACATTGAAACTTGAAGATCTTTTGAAGGTCCTTAAGCACAAGCTCACAAGTACAAATAAGATTTGTAAGAAATGTGAGACTGACTGTCTGTTTTGACATACCTCCACAAACCCAATTTACACACACACACACACCTGTTGGCATATGTGATTTACGGGGACTCTCCATAGGCGTAATGGTTTTTATACAGTACAA
>NW_015552605.1:1051-1252 GCF_001515605.1 Sinocyclocheilus anshuiensis | reverse complement strand
GCGTTAAATATCGCATGCGATTAATCGTGCAGCCCTAATTTATACAGATAATACATATAATCATTTATTAATCAATTATCATTTTGACTTGACCCTTTTCTTTATTTAAAAGCTAAAATGTTAAGTTTACCATTTATGAAACTTTTTCAAAGCTTTATTTGAACATTTACATTAGATATTTGAACATGCTATGCTATTAGA
>NW_015552605.1:356-634 GCF_001515605.1 Sinocyclocheilus anshuiensis | reverse complement strand
CTTATACTCACTTCTTCTGTAGATGAGGCTGGATCACGAATGATTCGAGCGAACATAGATGCATTTAGGCTGATCGGGAGTGGCGCATTCACTTCAAAGCGAAAGTAACGTTAATCCTCTACGTCTTCAGCAGCTCAGATGTCGGAGGTAAATGACGATTGCTATATTCATTATTATATCCAAGAATAAAGCACCTCAATCGCTTAATCGGAGACATCTTGTCTTCCCCTGCACCAGAGTCAACACAATGGCGGACTGATGACAGCTCACTCAGGGCG
>NW_015552605.1:0-280 GCF_001515605.1 Sinocyclocheilus anshuiensis | reverse complement strand
AAGATAAGACGCTACTGTCAATCAACTATCGTGGGCGGGGCCTGTGCAGAACTACATCATTCTGACAGGAACCTCAGAACAGCCTGGTTTGAGAAAGGGGATTTTAAAATAGGCATTTAAAAAAAAATAAACACTGGATGGATTTTTATAATTATAGGATGGATGTGTACACACACTTCCAACATACATTTATGTTCAAACAACTTGAAAAGTTAATTTTGCATCTGATGACCCCTTTAAAATCCAGACATCATTGGCAATGTTATTGTTTTAGTTATGC
>NW_015552604.1:464742-467398 GCF_001515605.1 Sinocyclocheilus anshuiensis | reverse complement strand
ATATATATATATACACACACACACACACGTAAATATTTCTTAAATGTGTTTGTGTATAAATATACACAGTACACACACATAATATGTAACCACAAACTTTTATTTTAGATGCGATTAATCACGATTAATCGATTTCACACACATACAGTGTATATATATATATATATATATATAATGAAATTATACATTTTGCATGAATTATAAATATTTTTATAAATATGTAATTGATATAAAATGTAATTGTATTATTATTTTAATCATTTACATGCACAGATATATTTCCCCAGTCTACTGAAAAAATTAACTTGGTGTGAGAATTAGTTTAGAATTGGCTAGGTGATTTTTACACCTCTTTCACTGCATTTGTTAATCTTTAACATTTGGTTAGTGAACAATCCGTGAATGTAGAGCGCTTGCTGTAGCGTTTTCTGTGGTCACTGTACAGTCCTTTCCTCACAGATAACTTTAGGAAGTTCTTTGTTTTATTGAAAAGAAAGACTTCAAACTGAAGTGCGCAACACACCTTAACCCCTCCTGTGTTCACCCAGATTTCAGTCGGGACACAGATCAGTGATAAGAGCAGACTCCATTTCCTCCATCTGTGTAGGCAGCTGTATAAATCCATAAGTGTGCTTATAGTGTCAAAGCTCAGGTGGTGATATATTGTGTGGAGGTGACCGAGTGTTTCATGAAGGGTAATGTGAGGGAAGCATTACCTCACTGGGGCCGTTTCTCTCCCTCCTGTTGCCACACCTCCAACATCAGACCATATCAGCCAAGAGGAAAAAAACACATGGAAGAGGGAAAGAGGCAGTTGGAGAATGACTAAGAAATTTGGAATTTGGTATAAACCGGAAAATCGAATAACTTTGTTACGTTACTCAAGTTAAAGTAGTAGTAGAGTGCGTGGGTTCATTGTTAAGAAAGCATCTGGCTGGAGGATGTTAAATGGACACGAGATGAATATCACATGTTTCCAGCGTGAGGTTCAAGGTCTTTCATTTGCTCTGGCTCAGCTGTTGAGGTCACCTGATACGGTGAATTCATTCCATCCCTCACAAACACTAACTGCATTTAACTCGGTTAGCTGCTGGTAGAAAACCCGGCGTGGAGATCAAGTACTGATTGAGGAATCACACTATCTGCATTCGTGAATGTTTTGCATTACACTCTGAACTGACAACATGTCTGTTTCTGCCCTCACAGGTGCTTCTGTGCAGTCAAACGTGAAGCTGACGTCAGTGAAAATGCTGGAGACGGTGAAAGACAGAGTGCTGGAGGTCTACGAAAACCTCTTAGCAGGAAGAGGTAAAAATGCATGTTACATGAAATTATCTTGTAATCAGTCCTGAAATAAATGTATAATATGCAGTCTAGTGGGCAACTGATTTGACTTATTTTTCCTAATGGTTGATAGCCTTGTATTAGTTATAACAGGAAGGCAAGATTGACACCTAATTGCCAAAATCGCTGTTTTAATTTCAAAATGGGCCAGTTTATTTGTCAAAAAATCTCCCTGTCATTTTCCACCAAAAATAAAAGCTGTATGATTTAATAATTGAAAGCAGAGAAATTAAGACGATTAAGAATATTTTATTAAATACTTGTTTTTTTTTTGTTTTTTTTTACAATTGTATTATGAAAGTAATATTTGTTACATTTTTATAATTTAATAATTGTGTTATTTTAACATTATTATTGTTATTATTATTAAAACAAGTGACAATGTGGCCTGAGACAACGGAAGTAAAAATAGTTTATTTTATTATTATAAAATGTTGTAAATAAAATAGAAACTACATAGAGTCTAGAGTGAGATTTTCCCTATTTCTTTAAGATAAAACCAACTGTAAATCTGCATTTTAAAACTTTTTTAAATGTTTTATTCCTGGTGAGTTTCCATCTCTGGTATGCACAATACAGTTTGATAAATGTAGCTAAAAACTAGCTAACTATAAAAATGTCTACATGTTCAGCAAGAACCGTTTCTCGGCCATAATATTAGCTGTCATGAAAGTGCAAACTGGCTGTAGTAGAAGCAACAAAGTTATTGAAGTCTTATGAGTTGTGGTTTGACACATTTCAGAACGCAATGCAACTTGCTGCTGTAGCTAGAGGTGTTAGTATTTTTAACTGATGCAAGGAAGCTAAAAATGCAGCTGCTAAATATAACCTCAAAATGTTGGCCGATTAATTGACCTGGTCGATATATTTCTCCATCACTAATTCATAACATAGTCAAATCTGTTTTTGCAGAAACTGTTGTTAATTATAATATATGGCTAAAATGTATTCGATTTTTTTGTGAAATCTCTATACATGTAAAAAAAAAAGAGCTGGGTTTTTGTGTTTCTCTCTCTTTCTAGACCCTCGGTTGAAGGATTACCTTCTAATGGGGAGTCCAGTCAATATGTCTGCTATTCTACTTGCTTATCTTTTCTTCGCACTGTACGCTGGCCCTAAGTTTATGGCCAACCGCAAACCCTTCCAGCTGAAAGAAGCGATGATCATCTACAACCTGTCCTTGGTTGGCCTGTCTGCATATATCGTATATGAGGTGAGCGTCAGGAGATGTTGGTTCTGTTAGGTGGTGTGATCTGGGATGTGTTTGAACTTGAATGCACGTGTTTGTTTGCCTGCGTTGACTCAGAGGGAG
>NW_015552604.1:462321-464452 GCF_001515605.1 Sinocyclocheilus anshuiensis | reverse complement strand
GTGTGTTATATATATATATATATATATATATATATATATATTTTGCATTATTGAGACACCATTCTGGTTTTGAGTTGCTCCTCAAAAGCAGTTCCTGAAGATAATTTCATATACTAATGGTCTTTGCTTGACGTGTAGTTCTTCATGTCGGGGTGGGCGACGGGATACACGTGGAGATGTGACCCATGTGATTATTCAAACAGCCCTCAAGGACTCCGAGTAAGATTTGCTTTCCATTTCCTCGAATACACTCAAAGATTACTGTGCACAAATAATCAAATTAAGAGTCCAATTCTGTGTCTTTTTACGTTTCCAGATGACAAGAGTTGCCTGGTTATTCCTGTTTTCAAAGTTCATTGAGCTTATGGATACGGTAAGATTTGATAAACGGCTGATTTGAAAGCAGATTGGTTCATGAAGTGATGAACTGCTGTGGTCTTGTTCAGGTGTTCTTTGTGCTGCGTAAGAAACACAGTCAGATCTCCTTCCTGCACATCTTCCCCCATTCCTTCATGCCCTGGACGTGGTGGTGGGGCGTGAGCTACGCACCAGGTGAGTGGATCCCGGTCAGTCAGCAGGTATTTCCATGATCGGCACGTGTGCTTTCAGTGACGTGAGCCTGTTAATGGACCCTGACAAATTTCTGTCCTGTTCAGACATGGTTTTGCTGTTCCACAAGCCAAGAGATTTTGCATGTGCTGATGCTTCTTGCATATAAAGCTTTTGGTGTTGTTGTTAAACTGCCTACAGCATAGAGCTGGGCAATATGTCCAAAAACATTATGATCATGACATTTTTTTTTCCCATATACAGTATAAATATTTATAATGATATGAATTTTCCATTATTGGGGAAGGTAGTGGTTTCCACATGTTTGTTAGACCTTGAGAATGTAAAGGTAACTTATTTGTTCACAATTAAACTCAACAGAGTAAGATACCTTTTAATGTTTTATATTTTTTAAGATTCTGTTTTATGATTTAATACAAATTTAGCATAAAAATGATGTCTGATGAAATTGATAAAAGTTCAAAAATGTTTTTAAAAAATGTAATCAAATGAAAATATAAATATCAAATGAAATAATTAATTTCCCCAAAAAACATTGCATTTTTATTTTTGTGAAATAAGATGCATTTTTATTTTTGTCAAATAAGATGCTGCACAACGGAACTGTATGCATTTAGCATGAATGAAAAAAATATCTTGGTTGTATGATATTAACAATAATATTAATATTACTGTAAGAATTACATTTTAGTTTAAAATAGTAATATCTGTCATAACTTCTTTAAGCCGAACTTTCATTTTGGCAGTTTGAGATTCAGTGTGTGTTTGATGGTAGTTTTTCTCAAATGAAACGGTGTAAAGCTGGTGAAGTGACTCTCAGAGTAACTCTGGAGATGAAGTTAACGTGTTCATGTCTCATATATCGAGATGCAGATGCAGAAAACAGTAGTTTGTGTAGTAGATGAAACTACGCCACTCATTCACCCAGAGACATGCAGACTTATTAGTGACATGCATTGACTGTTGCATTTATTTCTGCTGTTAGATTAATCTATGTAGAGTACAAATGTCCAGAGCTTATCATCATTAATGACATAAACTTTATAGCTATCTTGATATGATATAGTTTATCATCATATCTGACTTTGAGGCCTCGCTGCAATGTTTCTTGCAGGTGGAATGGGCTCCTTCCATGCCATGATCAACTCCTGTGTCCATGTGATCATGTACTTCTACTACGGCCTTTCTGCTGCAGGACCTCGCTTCCAGAAGTTCCTCTGGTGGAAGAAATATATGACTGCAATTCAGCTGGTATGTTCATTTGATTTGTAGAGCAGTGTAAATCTCACCTATGAAAATGTTAAAGGGATTGTTCAACCAAAAATATGACATTGACTCACCCTCATGTTGTTAGAAATCCATTTTCTGTTATGCAAAACACCAAAATGAACAATCTTCAGAATACAGTGACTGTTTTAAGTGACCATTGCTGTCGGGCTCCATATTTCTATATTTATTGATATATATATATATATATATATATATATATACACACAGTGGGTACGGAAAGTATTCAGACCCCCTTAAATTTTTCACTCTTTGTTATATTGCAGCCATTTGC
>NW_015552604.1:441433-461828 GCF_001515605.1 Sinocyclocheilus anshuiensis | reverse complement strand
GGTGGGGATTTGTGTGTGTGTATGTGTGTGTGTGTGTATATATTTAGTAATTAAATTTAGTAATAATTAAAGAGCTGTGTATTCCAGACACTCTGATTTTCTTTCTCTTCTCTACAGATTCAGTTTGTGTTAGTGTCTCTTCACGTAACCCAGTGGTACTTCATGGAGAGCTGCGACTACCAGGTGCCTCTGTTCATCCACCTCATCTGGATGTATGGGACCTTCTTCTTCGTGCTGTTCTCTAACTTCTGGTACCAGGCGTATGTGAAGGGCAAGAGGCTACCGAAGAACACCCAACAGCTCACCCAGAACGGCACGGCCAACGGATCCACCGCAGTCGCCAATGGCTCGTCGGTTTCAAACGGCCACGGAGTGCATGAAAATGGCCTGAGCAACGGGAAGAAACACCACGAGAATGGAAGCACTCTCAACGGCAAGATGAAGAAAGCCTGAGAGCTCAGGAAGAGAAGACCCAAAACGGATGACCAGGAGAACCTTCACTAAGCACTATGGAGTCCAAAGAATGTTTTGGGACTTTTCGTTTTCAAATCTTTTTTTTTTTTAATATGTACATTGCATAAGTACATGGGGATATGAATGCATTTGACCCCGTTTGTATATTTTTTTTTTTGTCAAAAATTAATCTAAAGAATACTTATTGAGCACAATGTATGAGGAGAAGAGGAAGAGTACTGACTGGATCCATGATGTTGCTCATGATGTTCATCTCAACAGAATGAATTCACAAATGGGCACACACACACCTGTGTGTTTCATACTTCCCCCATAGCAGACTCTGTACATTCAACATCAGTAAACTTGAATTACACCTGTAAATAGTTGGACCTTATAAACTAACGCGATTGATATAGTAAAAAAATTGTTACTCTTGAATTAAATACAAAAAAATAAATTCAATTTTAAAATACACAGTTCTCTGTTTATTTCACATAAGGTTTGATGGCACATTGTAGTTCCTTATTGAATAAAATCAGTGCAAGTCATTTGACCTACAATTCCAGCTGACATTCCCATGTTATTTGGCGCATCTAATGCAAATGCTTGACATTAAAATATTTTTTTAATCTAAAAGAATGCAAGAGTACAGTCGGGCTTCCATCTGATGCGGTTTACAAAGAAACGCAGTGTGCGCATGCTGCATTTCTCCTTCATAATCTGCATTTGTCATCTCGAGTATGCGCAGCATGGTGAATGTAAACAAAAAGTCCTTTCAGTTCCTGAAAAGCAACCGAGGAAGACCAGATGAGCAAGCATACTACGCCGTGTGTGTGTGTGTGAGGGAGAAAAGAAGGCCAGAAGAAAGTTCAACGAGGTCGCGGAGGAACAAATGACTGAGCTCACAGTGCACGAGAGTCTGTGCGTATAATTTGCGCTCCTATTTATCCAAGCATTGCCTTTGTTTGGCTGAATTCCTAGCACTTTTTCCAGGCAGGTGTGCGTAAATGTAGGGCAGAGGTCAGGGCGCTCCTCTCGGCAAGCTGGGAGAATAGGGCGTTGCATGGGATTTGTACAGTGACTCATGAGGAAGTCATCCTCATGCCTCTATCAGGAAGTACAACAGAGATCGCCATGGCTACAATGAGTTCTACATGTGGAAGACTAGAAGAAACGGAGTCTCCAAAATCACGTCATGCTAATAAATCCCATTCGCTCACTTTGGTCCTCATTCATCAGTACTGGTCAGCATGCTTCAGGCCTTAAGTTTCAAATCCTGTCAAGGTCTACAGAGGGAGTCCAGACTACATTACAAACTACAGACAGCTACTTCAATTTGTCACAGATGAACCGCTGGCGATGACAAGAGGTCGACCGATAATGGGTTTTGCTGGTTACATTAACATTTAATCTAATTTAAAGGGATAGTTCACCCAAAAATAAAATTAGCCCATGATTTACTCAGCCTCAAGCCATCCTAGGTGTGTGTGACTTTATTCTTTCAGATGAATACAATCGGAGTAATATTAAAAAATCTCCTGGCTTTTTCAAGCTTTATAATGGCAGTGAATGGGGGTCGAGATTTTTAAGCCCCAAAAAGTGCATCCATCCATCATAAAAGTGCTCCACTCAGATCCGGGGTTCAATAAAGGCCTTCTGAAGTGAAGCAATGCGTTTGGGTAAGAAAAATATCCATATTTACAACTTTATAAACCATAATCTCTAGCTTCCGCTAACTGTCGTACGCGTGTTCATGAGAGAGTGGCATTCCAGCGGATGACGTAGGACCCATTTAAACTGCAATATTTAATTCATTCCAGTGGATGACGGAGGCATAGCATAAGCTCCGGTGAGAATATGTTAGTCTCCTCTTGGCTTATTTTGAAATCCTCCGATATTTTTTCTTTACAAATCCTCGTTTTGTACTTCTACTTCATGAGCGGTGTTTTGTTTTGCTTTCTCTGCGCATCCGCATTCATCACTTGGAAGAGCCAGGACATTTTTAAATATAACTCTGATTGTATTCGTCTGAAATACAGTCATATACACCTAGGATGGCTTGAGTGTGAGTAAATCATGGGGTAATTTTCATTTTTGGGTGAACTATCCCCTTTAAATCTTGTGAATGTGTAACTTTAACTAGTATAATTACGGACTCGTCAAAGTCAGTACTGCATTTCAGAAGGTTAAGTTAATGTAAGAGTTCATTTCAAACCCATATCATATCCTGAGGCAGGCTCTGTTTTGAGTGTAGTTGCAGCACAACAAACCAAGCTTTCACTGCTAGAGGCTTTGGTCGATCTCTAGAACAACTGGAAGCTTGTTTCTGCCTCAGAGTTAAAAAATAAAAACCAGAGTTCAGAGGAAAATCACATTGGGATATGTATTTACCATTACAAGTAAGTCGTAACTGTGAGATATAAATTAAGAGAAATATCTATTACAAGAAATAAAGTAACTTTGAAATGGTGGAAATAAAGTTGCAATTATGAGTAATAAAAAGTGTAAAATTATAAGATATGAACTGGTCACAATTATGATAAATGGTCATGAGAAATATTGCATATACTGAAAATCTCGGTTATGAGATATAAAGTTGCAATTACGAGTAATACCATAAACGTGGCCTAGTAGTTAGAGAGTCGGACTAACCCAAAAGTCATGGGTTCGAGTCTCGGTACCGGCAGGGATTGTAGGTGGGGGGAGTGAATGACCAGTGCTCTCTTCCACCCTCAATACACAAACTCATCAATTCACTTTAGAAGTGAGGCCCTTGAGCAAGGCACCGAACCCCCAACTGCTCCCCGGGAGCCGCAAAATGTAAAAAAAAATAAATAAATAAATAAAAAAAATGGCTCCCCACTGCTCCGGGTGTGTGTGCACTTGGATGGGATAAATGCTGAGCATAAACTCCAAGTATGGGACACCATTACACGTCCTTTCCAAACTCAGAAATGGGCTTCCATAAATGTTAATTTTTGCCATTATTCAATAGTTACAAAAGCTGTTACTGGTGTCAATTGATCAGCAAAAATTATATATCGGTCGGCACTCTAGTGCTGACTGAGAAATGTTAGTAGTTTTTAAAGTCATTTGATGCTGTAACCCCAGACCCTGTCACAGAGAGCAGTAGGGAATCGACTAAACTACTAAAATAAGCTGCCCGATGGGGACGTCTACTACATTCAACTCTCAAATGATACTGAACTCAAAGGTTTTGCTCATGAGGTTTCTGGGAGTGTTGGCACATGTGACAGTGGGTGGTCCGTCTCTATGACGTGTCCTCCAGAATATAGAAGATGAGCTCCAGCTGGTAGGCGGCGAGACCCTGGTACTGAGAGTTACTCTGCACCACGGAAGTTAATGATTGGTTAAGACAGTCCTGGTACAGTGCTGGAAG
The DNA here is from genome assembly GCF_001515605.1 of Sinocyclocheilus anshuiensis. Taxonomy (NCBI): domain Eukaryota; kingdom Metazoa; phylum Chordata; class Actinopteri; order Cypriniformes; family Cyprinidae; genus Sinocyclocheilus; species Sinocyclocheilus anshuiensis. Next base: position 457,972 of record NW_015552604.1, on the reverse strand, counting down.
GCACTGACCATTACTGCCTGCCAAAAACTCCATCTGAAAGATTCAAGAAATCACGATAAGAAAACGTTTGCCCTTTGGTGTCTTGACCTTTGATCAAAACCCCAGAGATTGAATCAAAATACAGCACTAATAGTAAAGCAAAACACTCATCATTGGGGGGGAAAGTCATGCACATTACACTCACATGCTACACTCCTGATTCCATTACACAATACTGATCTACAATAATTACAACAACTGAAAGTCTACATGCTAAATCTGAGATCGAATCTGAGATTGAGAATACAGTTCTGAGTACATAGGTAAAGGAGTAATAAAAATACATAAAAATGCTAGTCAAATAGCAGCCTTGGAAAATACAGTACATGTGATAAGGAATAAGGAGTTTTCCTTTGAAGGTAGAAAATGTGTAAATATAAACTATTAACTAAATCTATAAATTCAGTGGTTCAAATTCGGCAGATAATTTCAGCATTGCACATCCGGGAACTGCAGGAATAGCAGTAGAGTACCGATGCATGATCGATCACCAGCAGGTGGCGCAAGCGGGTGTTGATGAAGACCAAAGCAACAGGTAGAGCAAGTCATTCATTCACAAAAACCGATTTGCAGAAATGGAGCAAGTGGTAGGTAGAAGTTATGATTATCAGGGCCAGTATGTGCTGTGTTTACGTTTAATTCAACATCTTCGCTGCGACATTGTGCAGTTTACATTGTAGAACAAAATGTAAAAGTATCCTCATGTTATGTTTACCACAGGCTTTTGAAAAAACCCCATTATAAAACCCCATGAAATGATCACTATCTCACCTTCTGCCCGTCCAGGACGACTCTCAGTGCCAGTTTGGTCATGCCATCCTCCTTCAGCAAACACAGAGACTGACACAGTGCCAGGCAGAACGCCCGTGCAAGACGCTCGGTTAGACGGTTATGACTGGTGTGGTTATTAAGACCATTTGGATGCTGGTCTTTAAGCAAATAAAACACCTGTGAAGAAAGCTCAAACGTGAATTAACTGGTTGTTGAAAGTGGTTTTTAAAAGCATTCTTCAGGAACGAAATTCTATCACATTTAGATAAAACCATTAAGATGCAGCGAGCTCTTAATTCATAACCATAAATCAAAATAAAGCCATTTATCAACATTTACTCTCTATACTTTCCACATTTTCGCCTCTATACCACTCTGATTTGACTCTAAAATAAGCCGCAAGGCAGTGCTAGGGGATCAGAGGAAAAGTTGTGATAAATTTGTGGGAAAAAATATACAAATAATATTATATATAATATTTTTAATGTATTTTTATATTATTTACATAATTATACATTATAATTATATTTTGTTAATATTTATTAAATATGAACTAGACTATTTTTTTCATTCATCTATTTTTTAACAAATTAGTAATTTTACACATTTTCATAGTTTTTTATTCATATCACATTTTCATTTTTCACATTTTCATAGTTTTTTATTCATATGTAATATTTAAAAAATATATAGCTGCTTTTTATATTTTAGGATGGGACCATAATATTTGGGGGTTTGTGTGAAAATTCTGTCATCATTTACTCACCCTCAAGTTGTTCCAAACCTTTATGAATTTCTTTATTCTGTTTGCAGTTGCCGTTAGCCATTGACTTTCATAGCATGGGGGAAAAATACTATGGAAGTCCATGGGGTCCATCAACTATTTGGTTACCCACATTTTTCTAAATATCCTCTTTTGTGTTCAACAACAGAAAAAAACTCATATAGGTTTGGAATGATATGAGGGTGAGTAAATGATGACAGAATTTTAATTTTTGGGTGAACTATCACTTTAATATTCAGGGTTTGCATTCATCCCTAATTCTAAAAATGAGCAAAAGTACTAAAACACTCCCACTCCACAAGTTACACATAAATCTGTTTACCTCTGTCCAGCGTATAAGCTTCCCACTGGCTCTGTATTCTAAGCGCTGATGGGTCTTGACGTTTGTGAGAGACTCCATAGACTTGCCATCGATGGGGCTTATGATGCTGTGAAATGTAGGATAGAATGAAAGGAAACAGCACAGGTTTAGACTAACTATATATATATGTATGTATATATATATATATATGTATATGTATGTATATATACAGTATATACAGTATATGTATGTATTATTTCTAACCCTTTATTAAAGCATGGCTCTTCATCCTGCCATTGAATGTGCACATATTCCTGCCTCTCTGCTGGGTGGAGTTTTCCACAGGTGACCGTGAAGTCTTTCATGTCCCTTAGAGATCGACGCAACTCAGCCATGGTATCCATGGTTACCTGCACCATCAAACCATCTGTAACATTGAGCAGATGTATGGAATCTTATCACATGCACATATACTGTATACTGTACACCTAAACTCCTGGACATACACATTCAAGTTAGAAACGCATAGGGGTCATTCTATAATTTAGGGTACATTGCATGTCTATTCATGATAATTATAGATATATCATTATTTAGCCATTAAGGGAATACATACATACATACATACATACATCTCACTCATATATTTGTGCAGCCTGTTTTTCAGTTTGCTTGAAACTGCCTTTAAGTCCTTTGAATTACACTTTTTGCAATGTTCGCTTTTTGAATTGAAGAGTCTTGAGTTAAAAAAGAATGTTAAAATGCTTTATATTAAACTTATTTCTACAATTTAAATACCTTAGAAAAATAGATTTAAATAAGAAAATATTTCATTTCGCTCATGTCCACAAATATTTTGTCAACTATGTTACCAATCAAACATACACCTGAAAAATAAAGTGTTTTATCATAAAATCATGTGACCAGCATCATGTGATGTCATTTTCTTCTGTGGCAGACATTTTGAACACATTATGGTAGATATCCTCTTAATTTTTTCTATATTTGATTTCCAATGACCGATTGTCAAGGAGTTTATTATTTGCCCATCAACTATGTTGGGTACACAGTTTGCAATATTTTTATGATTTTAATTAAAATTTAGGGTTTACTTAATGAAATAATATTTGGTTGGCCAGACAAGGCTTGCAATAGAAATTATGAGTTAAACTGGTGAAACTGTCAACTATGTTACCTGCCAATACACACAGTTTATCCGTAACATAGCTGACAAACTCACCACCAGGGTAATGCATAATAATGCAATGTAATGCATAATACAGAAACTGAAACCAATAGTTGTTTTGTTGAGAAAGCATAATGTTTATACACTTTTCATGATGTGAAATGGTACCTAAATTATACAATAACTCATAGACAAATAGACATTAACACTGCACTACTGTTGAAGTAGGAGTCATGAAACAATGGAGATGTTCTGCTTTGACGAAACACAGAAAAGAACAAATCAGTAACCTTCCACAATGCTGGACTTGGCCAAGTACCCTGCTGAAGGCTTGAGCGCTCCACTGAACACAAAAAAACACGAGCCTGTGACTGAAAGGTGAACAGAAACACAGATTTAGATTCAGTGAGAGATTCCAGTCAAGAATGAATAAAACAAATGACTCAATACTTTCCCAGACTGTCAGACATCGCCCTCAAGTGAGCGTTAAAGGAAAGACGCAAATATTTATCATTTACTATTTTATTTGTCATACTAAATCATGTAATAATAATATTAAATAGATTATTAAATTAAGTTACACAGAGGTCCTTAGAGGACAAACATGTCTGTGTCAAAAAATTATAATAAAAATATTATATAAAAAAATGTCAGGATTTTAACCCTTTAAATACCAATTTGTTTACAAAATGCCACTTGTTTTTATGGGAAAAAAAGCTAAATGGTAAGCAGATTTTTTATTACAGTCACGGATATGTGTGAAAAATAGTACAAATTGTAAAAATAGTAAAAGCCTTGCAAATAGAACGAAAGCTTATTAACAAAGAATGCATGATTAGTTTTACTAAAATGGCATTGAGATTACCTAATGTCAAACAGATTTATGAAAGGACATGAGGGTGGAACATTAAAATTCCAATAAAAATATACATTTTTGGCTAATTTTATGCTGTTTGTATAAATCAGATCAATGAGGCCTACCATTAATCAGTTCCAAAAGGAAATACAAAACCTGTGCTAACTGAAAGAAAACAAGTTGACGGAAAGATTGAATCTAATATTTTATGATAATATAGCATGAGAGATTTACAAGGTAATTAGATAAAGGATTTTCAACAAAGCACAAGGGTTAAACAAATGCATAGGTTTGATACTTTTATTATATTATCCAATGACATTCGTACAGTTCCAGGTGCAAAATGTGTCCAAATACTTTTTTCAACCACTGTACGAATATTCAAAAACAAACAAAGAACACAACAGATATTTGTGTCGGGATGTTCGCTCTCTCTCACCTCTGCGTGGCTGGCTGTGAATGCTGATGGCCTGGGTCTGGTACTGTCCATCTGCCGTCTGCACGCAAATCAGATGAGAGTCGGCCTGCTCATTAAAGCAGGCGCCCAGGGCCAGCACTCTCTCATTAGACTTATTCAGAGCCTTCAGCAGCTAAAACACCAGCAGAGACAGAGACAAGACCCTCATTATCCTGAGAAATGAAGGAATTACTCTTTACCTCAGGTCTGCTTATCTATTGAACTTCATTTTGATAATAATCCTTCTGATACTCAACGCACAGACAACAAAAAATATCTTACCATCTACTCTGGAAATAATACCATGTTGCTCCTGATGTATTTTCTATTATGAAAAATTCACGGTTTTATTTTAGATGATTTTATGTTAAGGCTGGAATACACTACGGCCATGTACACACTGTAGTACACACAAGTTTCAGGAGTGACAAAAGCATTTAAATACGGGAGTGAATCCACTAAATTAACATTTCATGTGTGTACGGAACAGAACTCACTCTCGGAACTGCAATGACTGACACCATGGTAACCATAGCAACGTTCTGGCGTCACACGCGTTTGGTATCCGCTATTTTCGACCAAAGTAATATTACAGTGACCAAAGTCATGTTCGGTGATTATAATTAAACTTCCATCAACCGAGTCGTCGTGTTTTGTTTATGTTTGGAAGGCTATTTGGCAAAGCTTTTGATGGGTTGCCATGTCCACTTATTATAAGTAGAGCCCGACCGATATATCGTTTTGCTGATATTATCGGCCGATATGAGCCTGTCGCAGATATATCGGTATCGGCGAATATGCTGCCGATATGAATTTTTTTTTTACAGAACATATAAGCAGATTAAATGCTTCTGAATGGTGTAGTTGCTTAGTTTGTCCTGCAGAGCGCGCTCCATTGTTTGCTACTGGCGACCCAGGTCAGTGTAGTGTAGAGATGCGCGGATGAGCTCAAACATCACCGAGTCCGCTGCTTCAAATTATCCGCCTGCCACCCACCCGCACCTATATTTGATCGTCACATTACAATGATTCTAACTCTTAGTTTTGCATGATGATATGATGAATAGATGGCTCATTTTTAACAGCAGATTCAGTGACGTTAGAGACTAGGGCTGATCTGCGCATCACGGCACGTGTCTGCGGCGCATTAAAGCCTGTGTTACGGCCACTGGAGCTGATTGCGGCCACTCAGTCAATGCTGGTGTTTATACTGGCCGCGCTGCGGCCCAGAACTCATGCTTATCACATCTGAACAAATTAACAAATTTTAAAACAACAGGCATCATACACTTGCCAACTTAAACGGTTACAGAGAAGAAATTGGGCATCATACACTAAACAACTGAGTATTACAAACTAAGTCGTTCAACAACAAACTCACTCAGAAACACGTGACAAATGAAAACAATGTGTTCTAAAATCAAACATGTTTGATCTCCTCTGACTGGAGCCTGTGACCATCATAGGCCTACACTACGTAATTTTTTTTAATGAAATCTGTCAACTCAAATCTGCAGACTGGCTCTGACTTTTGGCAGCAAGCATCAACAGGTCTAGATTGTAAATCTGGGCAAAAGTTGTATAGTGTATTTTAGCCTTTAGTGTGGCGTCATGGTACCTCTGGATGACGTGTTTTAGGGATTCTTATACAGGTGCTTCTAGCCTCTAGATCAACCACGAGCCCCGGCACCGTCGGCAGTGTGTAACGGTAAAAACGGAAATCCTTTGAGAGTCGAAACAGAATGGAAATCAATTAAAAGACATCAAATGAACTAAACAGGAAGCAGTAACAAGAAAGAGTTGGTAAAATAGGTCACAAATCTCACCACTAAGAGTCTCATAATACTGTTGTTGACGGGTCCGAAGAGAGGCTCTCTGAATCGCACACTGAACAAGGGACAGGGATAGACTACAGGATAGCAGAAAACACGAAAAACTCAACCGTTGGGCTTACTGAGACCATAAAATAATGCATACAGAGATTATGAATGATATTAGAGCTTTTCTCAATTTGGTTTGATTAATTTTGTAAGAACAACAGTTAACAAATAACAAAAAGACAAAAAAATAAGAGCTGTTAAGATCATAGAAATCATAATGCTACATCTCAATTTGCATAATATCCTCCCTAAATAGTATGCCAAATAAGTAGTTGCCCCAAACCATAGTACACTACCATTTTAAAAGCCTGGGATCGGTAAGATTTATTTTGAATATTATTACGTTAAAAATAACTCTCTTTTAATATATTTTAAATTAAATTTATTCCTGTGTTGCAAACTCATTACTCCAGTCTTCAGTGTCACATGATCCTTCAGAAATCATTCTAAAATAAGCTGATTTGCTGCTCAAGAAACATTTTGTATGATCAATATTAAAAACAGTTGTGCTGCTTAATATTTGTACATATTTTATTCAAGATTTTTTGATGAATAGAAAGTTAATAGAAAAAACTATATTTGAAATAGAAATCTTCTGTAACATTATAAATGCTTTTACTGACGCTTTTGATCAATTGAATGTGTTCTTTCTTTGAAAAAACAAACAAACTTTTGAACATGACTGGAGTAATGGCTGCTGAAAATTCAGTTTTACATCACAGGAATAAATTACATTTTAAAATACATAAAAGCAGAAAACAGTTATTTGAAATTGTAATCATATTTCACAATAGTACTGTTTTTTCTGTATTTCTGATCAAATAAATGCAGCCTTGGTGAGACTTCTTTCAAAAATATAAAATCTTACAGTCCCAAAATTTTGAATGGTATATTAATCTTAATTTTATTTAGTTTTCTTACATCTGTACTCTGCTCCTAAACGCAGCATGAGTCTCAGGGGAAAGGTTTTGGCCCATGGAGCCTCTGCACGGAGCATGAGGAGCCCGAACAGGAAGGGTGGCGCAGGTAACGGCAGACCCTCCAGAGACTGGAACGTCGGATGCACATAAAGAAAGCCAGCATGCTCGTTATTACCCAGAAAGCCTCGGGATACCAAAGAGTGACTCAGGTGTTTCAGAAGCTTTCCTGCTGCTTGAAGAAATAGCAAGATCAAGAGTTATCAAGCCATTGCAGATAAGTGGTCTTAGTTTTATGGTTGAGTAACATCCTGTGCAAGGTTCACCTGTCTGGGCATCCCAGTAGATCTGAATGAAATGATTGAAAATATCCGTCGGGAATCTCTTCTCCTCAGGCAAACACTGCAGTAAAATTACCACCTCTGGCTGTCCAACAGCATGCATGCCCTTTGACATAACACACCAACACCGCCGGTTCACATCTACAGGAGCACAAAAACACCTTAGTCATCACACGAACACACCAGCTTATTGTTATCAGAAGTTAGGGCTGGGCGATATGGCCAAAAATATTATCACAACATTTTTTCCCATATCATGCAAAAATGATATTTATTGTGATATTCATTTACCATTAATGGGAAAAGAATTACTTTCCACATGTTTGTTTGACACTGAGAATGAATGTAAATGTAACTTGTTTGTTCACAGTTAAACGCCACTGTCAGACTCTGTTCCGTGTTTTGTGTGTTTTGCTCCCCATGTGTTTCCATGCCCTTATTTGGTTTTCCTGTTCCTGCTCCCTGATTGTTTCCCATTTATTTCCAGCTGTGTTTTCCCTCATGTTATTATGTTTCATTAGTTCAAGGTGTTTCTCGTCATGTCTTGTGTATTTGAAGTGTTCTTAGTTCTTCGTCTGGTATTGTATGTCAACCTTCTCAGCTACGTGTTTTCCTGGTTCCCTTGAAGTCATTAAAATCTCCTTATTGATGTACTCCTCGTCTCCTCGTTCCTCGCTCCGCGCTCCAACACAGTAGCACCATCACAGAATACCAGACCAAAACAGTAAGCGGCGCCCCTTTTCCCCGTGTTTGTTTTTAGTTTTGAAAATATTTTGTTTTCCTGTGTGTTTCTCCCCGCGGCATGGAAGTAGCTAGGGATGTAACGATTAACTGCGAGCTGGTTGAAAATCGATTCAAATATGTGACGATTAAAATCGGTTGAGATGCTAAACAAATCGCGATTCATTTAGGTGTAGGAGTTTATATGAATGCATGTCTGAGGGGAACTTACTGTCTTTAGAAAAGTTTAGATAGTATTTTTTCTTTTCATCTTGCCTCTGTATATTGCATATTAAAGTTCATAAGTTCAGCGCTGCTTTGTTTATAGCGGAAACCAGGAAACGGTTTAAGCGCCACCTGCTGGCAGAGAGTGAATCTGCATCTCATTCAGCTCTGCTGTTTCATGCAGATATTTTTATTTATAGTTTCACAAAACTGAAGTCAAACCATTCTGTTTTTGCTTCAAATTTCGAAATTATACAATCTAATTTAGATTAAAAACTGCTCCAGCATTTTGTCCAAGCAATAATAAAAGGACACATTTAATTTATAATTTGTCTTAAATCTCATTTTGTTAAAAAAAATAAAAATAATCGTGAATCGAATCATGAAATCAAAATCGTGAATTGAATCGAATCGTGAGTTGAGTGAATCGTTACATCCCTAGAAGTAGCCGCTCGTTTTATCGCCCTAGCCCACAGAGATCTCCCCTTTGTGGAGTATGCGTGGGAGTTCAGCAAGATCGCCGCAAAAACAGCGCTGGACGACGCCACGCTTAACTCTCTGTTCTGGATCGGGGCCAATTGCTATCGTCGCCAGCCGCTCCAGTGTCAAGTCCGCCGACCACGCCTTTCACCCCGAACCTAAAGGGGAATCTAAGGAGGAGAAGGCGGTTGGTTCCTAGTCCCTAAGCTCGCTCCAGTGTCGGCTCCAGCCCCAGAGTTTAGCCCACGGAGGACTCCTGTTCCCGAGTTTAGCCGGAGTAATGTCAGACTCTGTTCCGTGTTTTGCTCCCCATGTGTTTCCATGCCCTTATTTGGTTTTCCTGTCCTGTTCCTGCTCCCTGATTGTTTCCCATTTGTTTCCAACTGTGTTTTCCCACATGTTATTATGTTTCATTAGTTCCAGGTGTTTCTTGTCATGTCTTGTGTACTTGAAGTGTTCTTAGTTCTTCGTCTGGTATTGTATGTGTCAACCTTCTCAGCTACGTGTGTTTTCCTGGTTCTCTTGAAGTCATTAAAATCTCCTTATTGATGTACTCCTCGTCTCCTCATTCCGCACTTCTTTTTATTTCTTGTCAAATAAGATGCTGCACAACAGAACTGTGTAAATTAAAACATGGATGAAAAAATATATTTGTTGCATGATATTACTTAAAAATAATAATATATTATGATTATTATTATTTTAAGAATTACATTTTAGTATAAAATACATTTCTGTCGTAATTTCTTCAAGTTAAACCGAAATGTTATTGCACACACATCCTGAGAACAGACGCACACACAAACAGTTTGGATACGACTGACCACACTGACTACAGAACAGCTTTGTTGAGTAGACATTTGCAACATACAGCTGACAATCTTCACAACAGCCAGCAGGTTTGCGTTGAGCACAAACACCAGAGGCTCAGCAAGACCTCTCTCCAACTCCTCTAAGAGCGACGACTCGGTTCTCTTCTCCTCCAAAGTGTAGTCTGCAGAAATAAAGACAAGAACCAGCCTCTGAAATATCAAAATCACTCATGAAATGCTTTAGAAATATCAACAACATCTCATAGTGACTGTTTTTAATGATGGTTTACTCAAATATAGCATTTTTGTCAATGTTTACTCTCATATTGTTGCCATAATAAAAGGACTAATTTTACTAGTTTTTTTTTGGTGCATGGCAGCTTCCGAACACTGTATGCATTCATTATATGGAAAATATTTTTGTTCCACAGAAGAAAGTAATGTTTGGTAAAATGATTTTGGGGTGAATTATTCCTAATTAGTCGGAGCTAGTGTGCTTATTAGGACACATTCTTACCTCCTTTGACCCCTGTAGATGTCAGAATAGGGGGAAGGTCCTTTGGTGGAGCAGGTTTAGTACAGTTGCCACTAAGACCACTGACTTCATCTCCTGCTCTAAGGTCAGACACTTCCTACAGCGTAAAAAAAACATTGAAAGTCATTGTGCTAATAAAAAAATTATAAAAAAGTAAAATTTTTCTAAAGGTTACTTCACAAAGAATAAAAGGAAACCATAAATAAAATAAAGGGAAATAAAATAAAATAAAAAACATCCTCTCAATAAGGTGATTATAAAGGGTCATTACAAGAGGGCAAAAATGTTATTTAAAGTCATCTTACAAAGATTAAAAAGACATTAAAATAAAATATAGGGTCGTTATAAGACTGTAAAAATGTTTCTTCACAAAGATTAATGGGAAATTTAAAAGAAAAAATAATAATAAAATCAAACAAAATAAAGTAAATAAATTCATTAGGGCCATCAAATCGACACACATACATATCTATATTTAAGAAATATTATTTACATTTAAGAAATAAATGTAAATAATACATATTTACATTTATGTATATATATATATATTCATATTTATATTTGATTTATATTTATATTTTTAGAAGTTACTTCACAAAAATGAAAGGGAAAATAATACATTTAAACTAAATAACAGACAAGCAGAGAAGCAGAAAGATGTCCTGTCATACCGCCTGGGTGAGCTCAGCCCTCTCTGTGTGGGACACACTCCTGTAAACGGGAGAGCTGTTGTCACTTCTACTCTCAGACTGAGGAAGATTATCTACAAACCAGACCTTCTTCTGGTCCTTGCGAAGCGTCCCTGATGAAATGACATCATTGTAACTGTGTAACTAATGTGTGAAAGCACACAAGTAGGGGAATCCACCACGACACTCACGGTTCATCAAAGCTGAATGACAGGTGACACAAACACGCCCCTCTTTCCCACCGAGATGAGTCAGTCTGAATCTCAGGTCACAGCACGCCACACAAAACACCTGCGAAACAAATTGACCGTTGCATGTTTTGAAGGAGAATAACATCCTAAAGGGATGAAAAATGTATTTACCCTCAAGTTGTTCCAAACATTGGAACAAACTCATACATTTAACTTAATATCATCATATAATCTCAACTTAAATATTTTTGGTAGAGGAAACTTAACTAGCTATTAGTGTTGTCAAAAATATTGATTTTTCGATACTCATCAATACTGAAATATCTAAAATGAAATATTTCAAAACTTTTTTTTTTTTTTTTAAGTAGGCTATTGATACACTGATAGCAGCTGTGCTTTCTCACTCTCTCTTCTCTCTGACAGCCAATTCACTCAAACCACAGTGTAATGAGAAGCATTTATAAACCTGTTGTCCAACAAAATACACATTTAACAGCATATCTTTACTCCAAATTCACTTCATAACGCCAGTATATAACTTCCATTTGTGATCTGATGTGGCTTCTTATCAGAATGAGGCAGAAAACATTTATAGTATTCTGCGGTATGTCAAATAGCATTGCATTATATATAAAAACGACTTTACTCTTATGAAATACCTGGGATGGCTTTAAAAGTCCCATGACATGCTGCTTTTTGGATGCTTTTATATAGGCCTAAGTGGTCCCTAGTACTGTATCTGAAGTCTCTTTCCCGAAATTCAGCCTTGGTGCAGAATTTCAGCCACTACGAGCCAGTCCCACAATGAGCTTTCCTTAGGACGTGCCATTTCTGTGTCTGTAGCTTTAAATGCTAATGAGGAGGAGAGAGGCAGGGCAACTGCCATGCTTCGCTCGTTTGCAAGCCATGATGTCTCTCGAGGAAAAAAAAATATTGCGCTCGCCTCGCACGGTAGTAGCTCATTTTCTCATGGGCGGGCCAAATTCTCTGGGCGGGCAAAGCAGAGAAAGGGGAGGTAACCGTTCCCCGTATGACGACATAAAGGGAAGATTCCAGATTGGGCCATCTGAGCTTGCATTTTCTCAAAGGAGAAGCAGGATACCCAGGGCTCGGTTTACACCTATCGCCATTTCTAGCCACTGGGGGACCATAGGCAGGCTAGGGGAACTCATATTAATGTTAAAAAACCTCATAAAGTGACATTTTCATGCCATGGGACCTTTAAGAACACAGATAAACAATATATTATTACTGTCTTCATGTTTGATCAGTTAAAGCATTTCTATCTGTTTTATTCAGTTACAGTGTAATGATGGGTGGTTCTTGAACGATTCGTTGATTTTGTGTTGACTGCGCATGCACAACATCCAATAGGTTCTGTACAGGAAACAGAAATGATTAGTTAATTTCCCCATAAACTAGAGGCAATGCAGTCTGTACTGGAAAGAGAAATGATTGGTTCACCTCTTGAGTCTTCGGGTCCGAGTCGTTCGTTCTTTTGACAGCAGCAATGGATACAGAAATTAGTTAATAATTCCCAACCTTCCTTACAAACAAGTGTGTAGTTAGTTTTTTAACTCTTACAGTTATGTAATGTTTCTGGTCTCAAATGTTGAGCTATATAGCTTTTTATTTCTTACAATTTATAAATTTGTGAATTTCTGTGATGGTTCTTTTCCATAACATTGAATGTGGTAATGAAGAGTTAGTTAATGCTTTAAACTTTATCCGTATGATGGGGAAAATCACTTTGATAATTTCGAAATATAACACAACATTACAAGATACTGATCCAGGAAACGGTCACGTGACAAAAAAACGACGACTCGTACCCGAGGACTCGAGAGGTGAACTAATAAATTCTCTTTCCTGTAAACACTGCATAGCTTTCAGTTAGCCTTACAAGGATGTGACGTGACAAACGAACGAACGACCCGAAGACTCGGGAGGTGAGGTGAACTAGCAGACTGCACAGCCAGCTAAGCAATGAATTAATCATGTCTGTTTTTTATAATTTGGTTTTGGTTGCATTATAGTTTTGACTAATTCAAAATGTGATCAATGTTTGCGTAAATAGATGTGTTGGGGAATTTGAATATTAACATAAAATTTTAATTATATTCTGCAGAAATGAATGAAACGACTTGAAAAAGGATTCGTTAATTTGGCTGAACGAGATTCAAAGATCCGAGTCAGTAAAATGATCCGAACTTCCCATCACTATATGGTACATTCACACGGGGTGTCGGCATCAACACTTGACGGAGGGCGTGTCTGAAGCTTGGTGCTGACGCGATCGTCATAGTGACAACAGCGCCTGAGCTAGGCTATTTGCATAAGGCAATCTGATTGGCTGACGCCTCCATTGGCGCTTGAAAAGTTGAGAAATTTTCAACTTCTGCCGCAAGCAATGCCAGTGACGCAGAGATGGTCTTACTATAGGGAAATGAGAGGGTCTGTATTACTTACTATTGGAGAAAGCGTAATGGTCAACTTAGATCACGTGTGCCTTAATAACCAATCACATTACAGCCTTGACGTAATTGAATTTCAGTCAGAGTTGTGCGACACTCAATCGCCGTTTGCGGATACCATAGGAATGAATGAGAAGTGCCGTAAGCTGTATCCCACCCGTCGCAAAAAGTCAGTGACTTCTCTTATAAAACGGCATTTTTTTCGGTGTAAACTCTAAAAATAGTTCAATCCAAAAGTATTGCTTAGTGTAAAACATGTTAGAGATTAGCTGATAGGCTGTCGATCCATTAAATTATAAGCGGTTTCCTCTAAAAAGCTGTTTATTCAGTGTAGTGAAGCCTCTCCTCCACTTACATCCATTAAAAAAAAAACGGCCTCTGGTCTCCTTTCCCACATACTGGCAAACCGGAAGCATTAGCATTAGCCATTACGTTTTTTTGGCTAAAGGTTGCAGGCTTGCCTTCTAGTGACTTTGGTGACACGACGCCGACGGACCCACAATTTAGTTCGGTAACGCATGACGTCACCCATTCAAAGTAAATGAAGCACTAACGCGGACGCCCCGTGTGAATGTACCGTTTCAGCGATACAGCTGGATGCCTTTGTCCATATTAGGGATTTCCTGGAATGTCATAAATTATATTACTTTTGTGTGGCATATTTTGAGTTTCTGCGCGACGGCACCCTCTGGCTTACAGTATGAATCAATGCTCCATAATGCTCACACCACCCCATTTTTGGTAAAAATGGGAAAAAAATAATACTTCTCTCTAAAGAATTTTCTAAGAAACTTCAAACAAACATATGCAAATCCATAAGTTTTTCTCCAGTATACAGTGTAAGTTTTCCAGTGTTTTACCACCTCAAGAAGTTTTTATTAATGTAAAAATATACCTCATAGTAATGCTCTAGCTTTATTATATTTATCTTTCAATAGAAATCTCAAATTTTATGCCCTTAATGTTTTGGGAGTTCTTCCCCATGGTATTCAAAATGGTATCAAATATCAATATTTTTCAAGGTAACGTATCGAATTTAGAAATTCCAGTGTCGTAACTACATTACTATTGGTATTATTGTTGGTACTATTGAAGAATGTTGGTAACTAAGCAATTGCTTGTAGCCATCCACTTCCATTATATATTTTTTCATACTGTGGAAATCAATGGGGATCAACAGCTGTTTGGTTAGCAACATTCTTCAAAATATCTTCTTTTGTGTCCAGAAGAAGAAAGAAACTCATACAGGTTTGGAGCAAATTTAGGATGAGTAAATAATGACATCATTTTCATTTTGGGGTGAACTATCCCTTTAAACTTAAATTTCCACATGCATCTCTCACCTTCCCACATGCTCTGCAGTGATGACGTCTTTTGGTGAAGGAGAATTTGGATCCACATTTCATGCATGCTGGTGCCTGAGAATCAGGGACCCACTGCGGGGCTGTAGTGCCCAGGGAACTGCAGCGCTGCACAGGCAAAGCACCAAGTGAACCCTTCCTCCTGCCAGACACTAGTGACGCTTCCATCTCACCACCCTTCTTGCAGTCTAGCGTGGGGTCCGAGGGCTCTGTGCTGCCCGTTTGGTGGGTGTCCTCCACAGGAGACGATGGAAGTCCCAGCACAGCCTCCAGCTGCTCCTGCTCATTCTCTGCCCGCTCTTTCTCTTCAATGACAGAGTCCTCTTTCAGACCAGGCCTCAGCTTGCGCTCATCCAGCAGCGACTCGCTGGAGTCCTTGAGGGTGGAGTATCCGAAACGCCTCTCGCTCCACACAGAGAGAGTGGCGGTTACTGCTTGCCTCATAGTCTCAGTGGAGGGAGCTCAAAGTGAGAGGGTTACTGATCATACTTTAGCCCACCCGGAGCTTTGTTTTACCCTCAAACCATCACGCTGTGGCCCGCACAAATTCCTGGCAAAAGATGAGTCAGATATATTAATTCCCAGCAGCCTAGTGGATTTGTCAGGGCTGCTTGGCTTTCTTTATTTTAACCCTATAAAGCCTACAAAAGCCTACAATTTCAATCAACCACATGCTTCTATCATCTGATTGATACGTTTTAGCAAGTAAAATGCCATTCTAAAAACGTCCCCCTTTAGCTTGAGGTTCATGTCTCTTTGCTGTGAAATCTTTACTGATCTTTATAGGGTAAACATAAAAATACATTTTATATTCTTAGTAGTATTTTTAAAGGGTCTTGAAACCCCCCATTTCAGCACTGGTTAGTTCTCACCACAGTTTTAAAGGGGTCATATGATGCGATTTCAATTTTTCCTTTCTCTTTGGAGTGTTACAAGCTCTTGGTGCATAAAGAAGATCCGTAAAGTTGCAAAGACTAAAGTCTCAAATCCAAAGAGATATTCTTTATAAAAGTTAAGAGTCACCCACGACTCCCTAAAACGGATCGTTCTAACACGCCCCCACATATCTACATCACTATGTGGGAAGATTTGCATAACGCCGCCCAAATGTTCACGCAAAGAAAGAAGGCATAACTTTTATTCTGGCTGTAGTATTGTTGCCGCTGCCGCCATGTGAATGCGCTGTGTGCATCGTTGTGAAAGCGAAACTACTTTGTTTGGTCTTCCAAAAGAGGACGATATCTGCTTCGTCATGCCTGGAGCTGATCCGTGCTGGTTGCTGAGGAAATACATCAACTTTGCATTGTGGATCGCCGGATCGGCTTTCACCGTCGACGAAGCGGAGTCAAAGTGGAGGACTGTTTACTGATCCTGGTAGAGTAGACTACAATGCCAGCAGTTCTGACTCACAGACTGTAAGTACGTTTTAATTTAAAGGATTTGCCACTGATGATTCAAACGCGAGTTTGAGCAGTGTAGAGTAGCGCTTATTGTTTGTCATTTCTCCGATCACAAATGCA
>NW_015552604.1:434603-440965 GCF_001515605.1 Sinocyclocheilus anshuiensis | reverse complement strand
AAAATAATGTGTTTTTTTAACCTTAAACCGCATAAACACATTTCATTACACCAAATACACAAAATAATGTTCTTTTTAGCAGCATCATATGACCCCTTTAAAAAATGCTAAAAAAGTGGGAGTGGTGCGCAACGGAGCAGAGGTGGGGGAAGAAGGGAGACAACACACACACAGCTTAGCGTTCTGACAGTTTCATTTCGCTCCCATCGAGTTAAAAACAAAAATAAATGCACAGCCATTTCCATCGAAAACATATATATGAAGGCGCTGTTGCACCTCTGATAACTTTTAAGTCTTATTCTGCAGCATTTATATAAGCCTTTTGACGGGTTGTGTCACAGAGCTGTAAAAACGGTTACACTCACTAAGTAAATGAATCGCGTTTGTGCCAAACTCTTATTACAAAGCAAAAACAAACACTCTTCTTCGATCCATGAACGTTTCTCTCAGTTATTGTGCGCGATGTCATCTCACAGACTCTGAAACGTCTGTCATCGCAAATCCACACATGCTGTTGTGAATAATTAAGCGAAGCATCAGTCTCATGAATAATTTAATAGACACCAACGCGTCATCGATGTACTATTAGTCCATTGCCACATCACAAATTGTGACGTCAACACAATGTAGATTTTAAACCCGGAAGATGAAAATAGCGCAAAAAAAAGCGTAAAATTAACCAGTTTTCTCCAACAGTTAAAATGATTGGATGCTAACATTGTCTTCTATGATGTGCAACACAAACACCTCTGCTAAAATCTCAGAAAAAGTAGTCTGGGGTTTCATGACCCTTTAAGATGAACATACTTGACTGAAGCAACTTCGGTTTACTTGTTATCCAGATTTTGTTTTTTTTTTAAATCATGTTAAAATGCGAGTCCAAATATGATCCATCAGGTTTTTAAGGAACGCATATTTGTTCATCTTTCAATTATCATTGTATTGCATTGCATTATATCTTTTGAAACAACATAGCAGTGATCATAAAACCAAGCATTTAAATATCATCTTACTAGGAAATATAGAGTGACAACAATTTTATCTTCCTTTCAGCATTTTATATTCTTTGGAGATGTAGCCTACTGTAGTTAATGGTGTGCCACACTCTCAGACACAGGTCCTGCATCACTAAGGATTTGCTGAGTGGGCAGAATGACTATTCTGCATGGGTGCATTTGCAGATACATATATTCATAATCATGCATGAACGCAACTAAATCCAAACATTAACGCATTTCAATGTAAATTAAATACACAAATTCAGATACATTAATACAACAGCGGGGGAAAAAAGTGTTGAAAAGCACTGCTGATTTGAAGTC
Source organism: Sinocyclocheilus anshuiensis (assembly GCF_001515605.1). Lineage (NCBI taxonomy): Eukaryota > Metazoa > Chordata > Actinopteri > Cypriniformes > Cyprinidae > Sinocyclocheilus > Sinocyclocheilus anshuiensis. The sequence goes on along the minus strand of NW_015552604.1, from coordinate 439,643 downwards.
CGACTGTCGCCTCACCCCATCTACACTGCCAGCGACGCGACGCGACACACTAGAAAGCGCCGCGCGCTATCAATTATGGGAGCGTTCTAGTCTACGAAGTGTCAGAACATCACAGCATTATAGTTTTCGCCTATTGTCCGTCTATTCCGAAATTGTCAGCCAAAAAGTTAGTGTAGCATCTGTTACCGCAGGGAGGATATGCGTTCGGTTATTCTCTCAGCAGCACTGCATTGCAGACGAGCCGCCGCAACCTTCACACAACACAACAACACAACACAACACAACACAACACAACATCTTCAATAGGTTTGCATGGACACAGGTTCCTGCGGTAATTCCGCATCTCTTTTGGTTAGCGGCAACGCACGTGTTCATATATGGCTGATGTACATCACTCTCGCCTGTGTCTGCTGGTGACTACAGCAATGCGACACAGTACCGCCAACAAGAGCCAATTACCACATCCTCACTTACAATAATTATCTCAACAAAACCCCGAAAACTCCCACAAGAACTAGAGATTGTTTTAGCGCTCGATAGTGATGCAATGAAGGAATAAATATAATAACTGTAAGTAATTACCAGGATCTGTGTATCCCATCGCCACCTCAGTGCACTCCTGCTCGCCATCAGAGGTGTGCGCGAGGCTGCGCAGCGGCGCTCGAGATGAACGCGTTCTCAAGGGGCGTCGCGTGCTCGAGATGAACGCGTTCTCAGCGGCGTCGCTCGAGATGAACGCGTTCTCAAGGGGCGTCGCGTGCTCGAGATGAACGCGTTCTCAGGGGCGTCGCTCGAGATGAACGCGTTCTCAGGGGCGTCGCAATCACTTGAGAAGTCAGAGGGACGCAATGTCACGGCGCTGAGAACGAGTTTAATCCTCTCTTTGGTCTCCTCTTTATCTCACATTATTAACCCTCTGGTGTTGTTCGGTCATTTTAGTCAGGAAAAAAATGGTTTGAAATGATAAAAATCGCTACTTCATCGGAATGGTACGAAACTCGATGACTATGGAAGTCACTATGTGACCACAAAAAAATCGTGGACTTGATTCGAAAAAGCTAAATGGTCGTAAAAAATAGTCACACTTGTGTCGTTCGTGGTCAAAAATGACCGCCATTGGAAATGAATGGGAAATACGCGAAAATACAGAGAATTTTTTGTGTGTTCAATCTACAAATCATTCGATGCAGACAAAAAGTGCATTGAAGGGGTGACACTCTAAAATATCACTCACTTACACACACAAACACACTATTATACACACACAAATGAACTGGTGTGGCTGTAAAAATATGGCAAAATTGAGGCAGAAGACTCAAATAAGTGGTAGAAATCAGACTGATTGACCTCTCACAAAATTCATTTTTGTAACATTTTTGTTGAATTTTATGTGTAACAAAATGCCTTTCTTTGTGTTCAGGTTTGACTGTAGTAAAATTAATGCAAAAACTGACATTTCAAACCAACATTTCAACCAAAAAAAAATAATACAAAATAAATAAACCTTTACAAAAAGTTGTCTTTGAGAATGTCTAAATATATATCCAAATCCACAAATTAATAAAAATAAGTATTTATGTCTGAAAGCATATTTATAAGCCTTTTATATAGAGCTCTATAGGAATCAAGTGGCTAAACCATGGAATTCCAGATGTTTTTCTTTTTTTTACTCCCACCAAATGGAACTAATCTGCCTTCAAAAATGGGATTTTAAAGGCATTGTCTCCATTTTAACATGAAATACTGCCACAATTGAAAATTAATATAAACATAGCCTATTAGAATTTGTTTGTATTATTTTCAATTGGGAAAAAAAAATTATAATTATTGCATAAATATTAATTAGTACCATTATCTCAAAATACAAATAAAAAATATTATTGAACAAAAATATATTACATTAATTTTAGATTTCAGGTGTTCGGTCACTTTTGACTGCGAACAACAAATGAACAGTACCAGAGTGTTATATAACACATCGTTTTCATGGTATTTTTATTGCTTGAGTATATAAGATGACTGTTCTCATTATTGTAGATAAACGCCTTTAATCAACCAAAGTGTGTTCGCATTAACGCACTGTAAATGTTATGATTATTGAAACTTAAGAAATAAAAATATAGCCAGTTTGCAAACAGTGGTCATGGGTTAAATAAATAAATGAAAAGTAAGGTAATATGTTTTTGATCATATTCAAATAATAAAGGCTATGGTTAAGGTGCGGTCACGTTTACTGTCAATCAGCTCATTTTCGTGGGCAAAATCAAGTGATTTCAATAGGAATTCATGCAAATGGTAGTTTCTTGAGGGGAAAGATTTCTGCATGCAGATTTCGCATTGAGTTCAAGTTGGTCAAACAAATTCGACACGCCACGTTTGCATTTGCAGCATCTGCGTGAATATCGGCATTTGCCGATTTAATGATCATTAACCATCTTTATTTATGACTTTGCTAACATATTTAACATAAACATGCAGTTTCTATGCGGCTATTTTACTGTAAACATAAAAAAGGGAAAAAAAATCAATGTAAAAATGATCGATAGTGTTTTGGTGTAACTTAGTTAGCATTTTAAACATTTCAAAGGGAAAACACATTTTACTCTTATAATACGCTTAATGACACTACAGACCCCAGACAAATCTCTTCAAGCATCTACAGGAAAAGCAAAACACCACATAGAAAAGTTTTATGAGCTTTATTTTTTATTTAATCAACAGAAAAAAAAATAAGACTAATTTTTATAGCATTTATAGCATTTCAACTAGCAATGTGGGTAAGATTTATAACTGTTAAGCATTCATGTAACCATCCATCCTTCTGTATAAATGCAGGAGAAAGGACAGGCATGGATCTGAAACAGCCAATTTATAATATAATAGTCTCTGGTTTCACTAATAGTGTTGAAATGATATGTCTGTCACTAATTTAAAAATCCTGCAGGAGACTTTGCCCTGAACAGCAGTTACTGAAGGCCCAACGTTCAGTTTGCCTCGTTCTTTGATGCCTCGTCGAAGTTCTCTACAAGATCTGTGAAGAGAGAATAAAATGACTTAAATCTGCATCTTGCAATTTACAGCTCGCGCGAAAGAAAAACCTTCATACCTGGGACATCATCATCTTCTTCATCGATATCTTCTGCTTTCGGAGCTTTGTTGTCGAGAACTTGAAAAGTAACAAAACAGCAACGTCAGCATCTACACTAAACTCTAAATTCACCCCTATTTCAAAAGCGCCTCTTTACTCACCCTGTCTGGGAAACTGCTCGGCGAGTTTGCGCAGACTTGTGAGACTGTCAGCGCCGAGCTGACTGAGGATTCCCGGGAGCATTTCCGTAAGCTGTTTGGTCTCTGCGTGGCCTGTGATGGCGAACGTATTAGCAGACAAAGACGCCTGCACTTTGGGGTTATTGAAGTGAATGACCGTGCCATCATCTTTAATCATATTCACCTGTAAAACAAGATCGAATTCTCAATGCTCGCTGAACAGGACAGAAGGAAATCAGTGAAGAAAGACTGGAGAGCTACTGATCTACCTCTTCAATGCCAGCTATGTTATTGACCGCAAGCTTCTTTAATGAACTCTGGAGTTTCTTGTCATCAGCCGTTGCTGTTCTGTGCACCACCTTCTTCTTCCTGCGTGCTGTTCCCTGTAGAAAACGAAGCAAAACTGAGCAACGAAAGAATTTTTTTTTCCAAAATAATAATTGATCAGGGTTCATTGATAATATTTCTTACCTTGCCCCCTATCCGGACCTGGGCTTGAAGTTTAGCCAGTTTCTCTTGATTCATACTGACTTCTGAAACAAAGAAGTCCTTTGTTATCCAAATGCTTTAACATCCACCTAGAAAAAAATTCTATACACTATATCTTGTTCACACGAAGACCGATAAAGATATTAGCGTCCACATCAATGCATGATAACATTGTTTATTACAGCATTTCTTGAAGTTTTGTCGTCTGCCACTCAAGCTCTTTAAAGCAGGATGGATTCTCACTGGCTATCAATGTTTTTATCATCAATCAGCTGGCAAGTGATTTAAAAAATATTGTTCCTTTGTGCCATTACTGTTACATTTGTGCTGTGGACTTTGAATTTTGATTATTACATAAATATATGTTCGGCTGAATAATGGTGGAACATTATTTCACCCATATTTTCACATTTATTTGAAACATTAAAGTAGACACTTTATTTGCATTTAATGTGCGTTATGTATATAAAATAATTTTTGTGGACAACAAAATGGCACGTCTCGTCTTTGACCCACGCACACGCACACGCACGCACACACACACACGCGCGACCTTACCAGGCCTGGCAATTATATTTTGTTATATTACAGTATGGACTCCCTACAATTTTAATTGTAACTACACCAGCAGCACACAATGTGCTGTGAAACTGCGCTCTCTTGTTTTCAGAGCTGTGGAGTAACAGACTGCCGATGCGCCTGTCAGGGAGCATGAGATGGAAAACACTGTCGGAGGTTGTCGTAAAAACTCATTTGTCGTCGGTTTGAGGAATATTCCAGGCTTCTCCGTCTGTATCTCTGTCTCTGTCCCTCACACACGTCGCAGTGATGGAGAATAAAGAGAAATCCTGACGGTGCACAATCAGAGTGAGCGCATCACTCCAGCCTTACATGCGCACACATCTCACAATCACATCACAACAAACACAGCGCGCGGAGCCACTAGCTTACAGCACACCCGACGAGTATACTGTATACAACCCAATCATCCTGAATTATGTACATTTCACATAAACACATAACGCTGCTCATTACTGACCTGATTAACACAGCTGCGCAGAGAAGCACGCGTTGAATGAACAGGGCGGAAGTGGTCAGTCTAAAAGACTAATCGCGTCACGTTGTTTTTGCTGTTTTAATGGCGAACAGCAGTGATGCTGCCCTCTAGCGGCTCGGGCTGAAATAATGGAAACGTAAAGCTAACCTGTTGGTTGAATGGTATGAATGCAGACATTGCGGATAATAAATATAAACAGTGTTGGGGAAAGTTACTTTTAAAAGTAA
>NW_015552604.1:430281-433507 GCF_001515605.1 Sinocyclocheilus anshuiensis | reverse complement strand
GCATTACAATATTGCGTTACTCCCTAAAAAAGTAACTAATTACGTTACTTAGTTACTTTTTATGGAAAGTAATGCGTTATATTATTTGTGCGTTACTTTCGCTTTACTTTTTAAATATAAGCAGAGCTTGATTGTTTTTAATATAAGAAGTTCTGTTTATAGCAAATATAAAAGCCCTCTTTCACACCAAAAAGTGTAATGAATAAACCTCAGGCTGAAGCAAAAGTAAATTCACGTCTGTACAGTAGAACACAGGAGAAGAAACACTCTTCAGCAATAAAAAAAACAATGAAGCACAATTGTTAGTTTACCTAAAGTCATTTTTGCTTATTAGTTTGTTTGAACTGGATCATCAAAGGTCAGCAGCAAAGACATTGGTTAATAAAATGGAATTAGATACATTTGTGTTATTTAACATTTAATTATTGCAGGTTTGTGTCATATTCTGAGTTTGCATTTCACTGTTTTAATTCATTTTGATGAATACTACATCTATTTTTTTGCGAGTGGGATGAATTAATGCACATTCACATTTAGTCTAAAACTAATCATGTTTCATGTTCACACAGCGCACACAACGCCTCTGTACTCCCGATTTCTCCCAATATGGGGACATGTCAGTCAACAGTCAATAAATGGGAAAACAAAGTAACTGGCGTTACTTTTTTGAAAAAGTAACTATGCGTTACTTTACTAGTTACTTGAAAAAAAGTAATCTGATTACGTAACTCGCGTTACTTGTAACACTGAATATAAACATAATTATCTATCTATCTATCTATGCATATTTATTCTGTTATCCCAGTGGTCACAAATGTGACAGATTACTTGTTCACTTGTCCTGTGACTATAATTTCTATAAGATAGAACCAACTTTAAAAATGTAATAACAGACAACATAAACATTATGTAACATATGATTGTTGTATCTTTATTTTGACATGCTTATATTTTGTAGTGCTTTGACACACATTATGGATTTAAACAGCTCTTTACAGCAGCAAATGATAATGTTTACATTTCAAATCGAGACTTCAAATCTGTAGATATCATAAAATACAAACATCATGATGACAAACACACTGTATATTAGATGCATAACACCTCATACACACATTTATATATATATATACATGTTTGAAACATTTAACCAAATAAATTAGCTGATGATTGCTGAAGTCTCAAAACACACTTGCTTGACGCAACAGACTATAAAACCGAACCTTCAAAAGTATGTTTAGACCTTGCTATTCATTTGAACACATGTCTTAGGTTGATTAAAATTATTAAATGTAAATTTATGTATGTGTGTATATATATATATATATATATATATATATATATATATACATTTATAATTGAATTAAAAATAGTCATTTAAAAATTTTACAATTTAACTGAATTTATTTTATATATTATGTATACACACATTTATATGAATGTATTTGAATTTTTTAATAGAAAACATTTTTTGAAAGTTATATTTATACTTAATACAGTTATATTTTGTTACATTTATATGTATTACTTAAAGTGTAGGTATATATGTGTGTGTAGATAGATAGATAGATAGATAGACACATTTATTTATATTTTTACATTTATAATTTAATTTATAGTGAATAAATTACAATTATACACACACACACACACACACACACACACACTTCTTTATATTTTTACAATTCTAAATGAAAATAAATGGCTTAAATGTATTAATTGTTTTAATTATTAATTAATTTTACCATTAATTAATTAATTTTACCATTAAGAAGTATTTTCTTACCAAAATTGGCCCCCAGCACACACAGGAAACCAGCATGATTGCCAAAAGCTGGCAGACCATCTCAGAATGGTGTGATGTGTTACGGCTATGGCGATGATAATCTCGGTCAAGTTGTACCCTGCTCTGCAGGAGAGTGAGAAAAGTCACAGTATTGCACACCAGTGAGACGAGGAGAGCCAGCAAACCCAGCATACAGAACAGTATCGGCAGAAGCACGTCCACCCAGTCGCGCAGCCCCTGCAGCCTGAAGAAGCACCAGCTTCGCGAATGCTGCACCTGGTAGGACCGCTGAAGCAGGAGGGGCAGCAGGGCCACCAGCAGACCCAGCAGCCATGTCAAACCCAACAGCCTCTTGACGTGATGGGACCCCAGTGCCGTGGTGTGGAAGAGAGGACGGGTCACTCCGATACAGCGCTCCACCGCCATCAAGCTCCCAAGCAGCAGAGGGGTCAAGCCGAAGAAAGCCATACAAACTCCAAAAAAGTCACACAGAGACTTGTGAGGGTCGAATGTTTCCCAGTCTTTCTGTGAGGCGTAAACGTAGAGCGCCAGAGAGCCATTGATTAGGTGTCCCAAGAAGTCAGTCACCACCAGACCACTGGCAAACAAGAGGAAGGCTGCTTTAGACTTAAATCTAAACCTTTGGTAGGCTTTGATCAAGATGAAGAGGGCCAGAGTGTTGGAAACGATGCCCACTGTCATTGAGATGGCAGTCGAGGTCACAGACACTTCCTTTTTGGTACAGCTCCCATTACACACATCACTCGACACCACACATCCAGCATCAGCTGAGCCATTGTGAAGCATGATCGGCACTTTGCACTGCAAACAAACTAAATATTAGTGATATCATTTATGTTCAACAAAACTACAAGGTAAAACTCTAGACTGTCTTCATTTACAGTATAGAAACAGTCTATCAATCAATCAATCAATCAATCAGTCTCTCTATCTATCTATCTATCTATCTATCTATCTGTCTGTCTGTCTGTCTGTCTGTCTGTCTCTCATTGCGTTACTTGCTGTTTTGTGAAATTTATAGTCATTTCTGAGTGAAAATGGTTTATACAGACAGACAGACAGACAGACAGACAGACAGACAGACAGACAGACAGACAGACAGACAGACAGACAGACAGACAGACAGACAGACAGACAGACAGACAGACAGACAGACAGACAGACAGACAGACAGACAGACAGACAGACAGACAGACAGACAGACAGACAGACAGACAGACAGACAGACAGACAGACAGACAGACAGACAGACAGACAGACAGACAGACAGACAGACAGACAGACAGACAGACAGACAGACAGACAGACAGACAGACAGACAGACAGACAGACAGACAGACAGACAGACAGACAGACAGACAGACAGACAGACAGACAGACAAACAGACAGATAGATAGACAGACACAGACAGACAGACA
>NW_015552604.1:425872-430009 GCF_001515605.1 Sinocyclocheilus anshuiensis | reverse complement strand
ACAGACAGATAGTTAGATAGATAGATAGATAGATAGATAGATAGATAGATAGATAGATAGATAGTTAGATAGACAGACAGACAGACAGACAGACAGATAGATAGATAGATAGATAGATCTAATAACATTATATAAAATCAACGTTGTCACTCCAAAGCTTTCCAAAAAGTTAAGTAATCTGTGTTTCATTCTTGCTAAATAATTTAAATCTTCATATCCTATATTATAAACAGGTCTTGAGTTCAGATTTCTATTGAAAATTATTTCTAGAATTTGAACTCGCAACTTCGTAAATCGTATCCACACATTACATCAATAATGCTTCATGTTTGTAAATCTCTTCTTTCCAAAAAAGTATTTCAGTTTTACTCACCGTAATCTACTAACCAAAGGAGTTTCAGCGGTCCAGGTTCATTCGCTCACAGCTGTTGGGAAAATCCACGGACACTGACGGAGCTGTACTGAGTTGAAAGAGCAGTCAGTGATGCGCGCGCTCTGAGTTCACCACAGTAAATGCGAATTCCCCATCGCGCATCAGTCTGCTGAGTGCGAGACGTGGTTTGTTCAGAATGGCTCCAATATAGCAGTCCTGCGTGTTTTGATCTACCACTGTAATATAATAAATCATTTGGTCTGATTATGGACTCCATCACTATAACAGATTTTATAACATTTTATTTTCCATCAGGGCCAATAAGAGCTGAACACCTGCTGCGCGTGCCAAATCGTTCCATTACGCACAGGATATTTCCTATGAAACGAGCGTCTTTTTCATTTTTCATTCATTTTTATTCATTTATTTTGTACGATTTTTACGAATCCTGTCATAAAATAATGTTTAAGTGTTAATAAACTGCATATAAATTGCATAAAGTTTTATGCAATTTTAATGTTTTATGTGGAAAGCAAGTGGAAAGTTTCTTTCTTTCTTTCTTTCTTTCTTTATACAAAGGGAAAAGGTCATGGTAACTTAATGCATTCATTAACATTAACTGACAATCAACAATACATTTGTTACTTTATTGTTAATTGTTAATGTTAACTAATGTAATTAACAAATGTTAACAAATGGAACATGTTACCCACGTCTTTTTATAAATATATTATGTACATTACACAACTAAAAGGAAAAAAAGACACAATGCTATGGTTTATTTCAACACACAATGTTTTCATCAAAACACAAGACGAGAATTTTTTTTTAGACATAATCTGAGGAAGACATGGAATGGTACTGTTTTGTAATGACTTACAATGTGCACAAATTCACTTGCAGGTATAGTTGGAAAGCAAAATCACCTCATCCCTTTACATTAAAAGTAAAACATAAGCTAGATGGATTATGTTTTATATGTTTTTTGTAACAAGTGCACAGCAGGATATAAAGTTTACATCATAAAAGGGATTTGCATGAAGTACAGCCTGAATGTTATTTGGCAATTAGCGGGCTTTTTATGTGAAGAGACTAAACTCAACCGCTTCTGTTCTTTGAAGTGCTCAGACTGCAGTAGGTAATAAAACTGAAACACATGAGGAGGTTTCATGTAAAGCTTTAAAGCTTCACAGAATAACTCTTGATGTCATTTAAAAGTAGAGAGACAAACACCATAAGGTTTTGCTCTGGGCCAAATTCAAAGTTTTCAAAAAGGTACACAGGCCCCTGGAGATACATAAAACAGAAATGTCTTATTTCTTAAAAAAACGTTAGACATTTCTAATATTTTTGTAATTATGTATTTAAAAAGAAATCAAAATAAGCAACTTACATAATTTTTGATTGGTTTCTGTTGGCCAACACAGTAGTGCAATGAATCAAAGACATGTCAAAGACTGTTAAAACTAGTTTAACATAATGTTTAAACTTTGCATCTAGCAGATGCTGTTGTGCAGAGTGACTACTGTATGTATGAATGTTACCAGTATATGCAGCTCCCTGCGAACAGAATCTATGACTTTGGTGTTGCTCCATATTCTCTGTCTGATGTTTTTGATGTTATTAATTAAATTAATGGTTACACTTTATTTCGATATTCCACTTTAGACATTCTACTAACTATAAGTAACTTTGAAACTACATGCCAACTACATGTCAACTAATTCTCATTAATTTGCAACTACATGTCTACTAACTCTCAGAGTAGACTGTTAGGGTAGGTTTAGGGTTAGTAGAATAAGTTGACAAAGAAAGAGTTAGAAGATATTAAGCAGACAGTCTACTAATACTCTACTAACTGCTAGTTGACATGTAGTTGCAAAGTTACTTACTGTTAATAGAATGTCTAAAGTGGACTATCGAAATAAAGTGTTACCAAATTAATTATACAGATTTATCATTACATTTAGTAAATTAAAATACAATTTTAAAGTAGATCGGTGGGTCTGAAAACACTGACAACCCCTTCGCCAAAGGTTTTTGGATTTTTTACTAACAATATTATAGGGAATAAGTAGGGAATGTCTTTTCCAATAATGATTCCCAGATTTGAAAAAAGTTTCACTTTTAAAGGAACCGTTCACCTAAACATGAAAATTAGCTGACAATGTACTCACCCTTAGGCCATTCAAGATGTAGATGAGTTTATTTCTTCATCAGATTTGGTGAAATGTAGCATTACATCACTTGCTCACCAATGGATCCTCTGCAGTGAATGGGTGCCGTCAGAATGAGAGTCCAAACAGCTGATAAAAACATCACAATAATCCACACAACTCCAGTCCATCAATTAACATCTTGTGAAGGGAAAAGCTGCATGTTTGTAAGAAACAAATCTATCATTATGAGGTTTTTAACTTTAAACTCTCGCTTCTGCCCAAAATACTAATCTTTAATAATGCTTCCTCCAGTGAAACCTCCATCCCCTGCTGTCCTGTCACATTAAAATCCACTGACATATTTGTTTAGAACTGTTTTTGCCATTATGTTCGCATGAAAAAGCAGCAAGTTTTTTAATCCCCTGCCTCAAGTCAACATTATCACAGCTATTAAAAAAACACCCTGGATGAACCAAAGTCCAAGAACTAAAATATAATTTATTCTAATCAGGGCCAAATTTCTGTGATTAAACCGGAGAAAACTGATGTACAAATTGTTTTAATGACTTTATGATAACAAGTCAGCCTGATGGGTTCAAAGAAGGACAGTCTCAGACAAAATGTTGGACTAGGCAATATATTTGACTTGTGGCAGGTTGTACTTACCGGAAAAGGCTTCTAAGTGGCCTAAAATAAATAAAAAAAAAACATGAAAATAAATCTATGGAGACCTCTCGCTTTGTGGATGTTTTAAAACATTAACATGATTGCTTCTGGTAAAACAGTGTGGCCAAAAACAGAATAAAGAAGTGGAAAAGAAAAGAATAAAAATAGATAAATGAATAAGAAACCTCTGGCTCTGAAATACAGATGTCTAGCATAGATTTGTGCCATAATACAGAGCGAAAAGAGAAAAGAAAGAGAGTACACTTGTGCCTTAGCAGAGAACAAGGTTTGTAATACTGAAATGAATCATGACCGGCAAGTCTTCAGGCTCTGAAAATGAGAACGAAGAGTGTGTCTCTTTAGAGTGTAATGTAGCGAGGAAATCTTTCTCAGGGCAGGTCAGAAAGAATCTCTGAAAGAGCAAAAATACACACTGAGATGTGCTGCATTACTCTTTGTGTCACATAAAAAAGGGAAAATTGAGTGTGGTTTTGGCTGTTCGTTTTCCCAGACTCTAGGACTCTAGAAGAAGGAGATCAGTACAAAACATTTCAATTTAACACATGAAAAATGCTAATCTAAATTACATCCGTTAAACATACACTGCCAGTCAGATGTTTGGTAAAGCTAAGATTTTTGAATGTTTTTGAAAGTCTTATGCTTACCAAAGCTGCATTTATTTGATCAAAAATACAGTAAAAACTGTAATTTAAAATAACTGTTTTGTATCTGAATATATTTTAAAATGCCATTTATTTCTGTGACGCAAAGCTGAAATTGCAGCATCATTACAGTGTCACATGATCCTTCAGAAATCATTCTAATATGCTGCTCAAGAAACATTTCTTATTATTTTCAATGCTGAAAACGGTTGTGTTGCTTCAAAATTTTGTGGAAGCTGTTATACATTTCTGCTATAACCCATGGGTCAGCTCCACT
>NW_015552604.1:397703-425767 GCF_001515605.1 Sinocyclocheilus anshuiensis | reverse complement strand
TGCCGTCAGAATGAGAGTCCAAACAGCTGATAAAAACATCACAATAATCCACACAACTCCAGTCCATCAATTAACATCTTGTGAAGGGAAAAGCTGCATGTTTGTAAGAAACAAATCTATCATTATGAGGTTTTTAACTTTAAACTCTCGCTTCTGCCCAAAATACTAATCTTTAATAATGCTTCCTCCAGTGAAACCTCCATCCCCTGCTGTCCTGTCACATTAAAATCCACTGACATATTTGTTTAGAACTGTTTTTGCCATTATGTTCGCATGAAAAAGCAGCAAGTTTTTTAATCCCCTGCCTCAAGTCAACATTATCACAGCTATTAAAAAAACACCCTGGATGAACCAAAGTCCAAGAACTAAAATATAATTTATTCTAATCAGGGCCAAATTTCTGTGATTAAACCGGAGAAAACTGATGTACAAATTGTTTTAATGACTTTATGATAACAAGTCAGCCTGATGGGTTCAAAGAAGGACAGTCTCAGACAAAATGTTGGACTAGGCAATATATTTGACTTGTGGCAGGTTGTACTTACCGGAAAAGGCTTCTAAGTGGCCTAAAATAAATAAAAAAAAAACATGAAAATAAATCTATGGAGACCTCTCGCTTTGTGGATGTTTTAAAACATTAACATGATTGCTTCTGGTAAAACAGTGTGGCCAAAAACAGAATAAAGAAGTGGAAAAGAAAAGAATAAAAATAGATAAATGAATAAGAAACCTCTGGCTCTGAAATACAGATGTCTAGCATAGATTTGTGCCATAATACAGAGCGAAAAGAGAAAAGAAAGAGAGTACACTTGTGCCTTAGCAGAGAACAAGGTTTGTAATACTGAAATGAATCATGACCGGCAAGTCTTCAGGCTCTGAAAATGAGAACGAAGAGTGTGTCTCTTTAGAGTGTAATGTAGCGAGGAAATCTTTCTCAGGGCAGGTCAGAAAGAATCTCTGAAAGAGCAAAAATACACACTGAGATGTGCTGCATTACTCTTTGTGTCACATAAAAAAGGGAAAATTGAGTGTGGTTTTGGCTGTTCGTTTTCCCAGACTCTAGGACTCTAGAAGAAGGAGATCAGTACAAAACATTTCAATTTAACACATGAAAAATGCTAATCTAAATTACATCCGTTAAACATACACTGCCAGTCAGATGTTTGGTAAAGCTAAGATTTTTGAATGTTTTTGAAAGTCTTATGCTTACCAAAGCTGCATTTATTTGATCAAAAATACAGTAAAAACTGTAATTTAAAATAACTGTTTTGTATCTGAATATATTTTAAAATGCCATTTATTTCTGTGACGCAAAGCTGAAATTGCAGCATCATTACAGTGTCACATGATCCTTCAGAAATCATTCTAATATGCTGCTCAAGAAACATTTCTTATTATTTTCAATGCTGAAAACGGTTGTGTTGCTTCAAAATTTTGTGGAAGCTGTTATACATTTCTGCTATAACCCATGGGTCAGCTCCACTCTTTCCCCCTCACTGCTCAAGGGTCTACGATTTCACAGGTTCTCTGCAGACCTCAGATGTACTTAAGCAAAATGCTGCGCTGAGTGCTGTCTGAAAGCATAAATATGACAGCAGTTATGGAATCTTTTTCAGCTAATAATATCTCTTAGTGTCTTTAAATTACCCTGCATTATGATCAGGTTCACAGGGGCTAAAAGACATAATGAGCTTCTTGAAAAGTAAAAGGACAGCATTGCAATTTTACAAGACACCTGATGTCTAAATGTGAACAATATAATCTTATTCCAATTGATGAGAGATTACTACCACTGTCCATGGCTGGTGGCCTAAAGGACACAGATCTGCATTACACAAATCAGGTTCAACCCCAAGTAGAAGTTACCCAGAATTTAAGAGATACTGATCTTGCTCTCTTTTTGCAGGAGGCATGTCCCTTCACTTTGGATAAAATCAAATGCTAAATAACAAGCAACTAAATTTGTAATTTATAAGTCACATTAGTTTCACAGCATTTCTTTAATTGCAAGAAACCACCTTCATTCCTGTAAGGGAGTCAAGAGCCACTAGAGGGCAAAGTCTGTCTATGTAACGATCACCATATAATTTCACACAGCTTTTGGAATAGCACTCTAACATGCTACTATTTCTGCAGTATATAATATGCAGAGCACAACCAATCCACCAAACAGTTGTTGGTACCTATTGACTTGTTTTGTTTGGTTACCAACATTCTTCAAATTATCTTGTGTTCAGCAGAAGAAGAAGAAAAACTCGTACAGGTTTGGAACAACTTGAGGATGAGTAAATGATGACAGAATTGTCATTTTTGGGTTACTATCCCTTTAAGGGCTGAGCAGACATAAAGAGATTCATTTGGGCAGGAAATCATGTTTTTTCACAATTGTACTTTCAGGATGAAACTTGAAGATGATTTTGTAAGATGAGAACAGAAGTGGTGTATAGCAAAAATAAATGAGTGTTAATAAAAGACTAATAAATCACAACCACCAATTGTCAGTAGTAATATTCCAGCTGCTACCTTCAAATTCAGAAGAAAGGAAAAGAAAATGGTCTACGCAGGGCATTTTGAGCTTTTATTATATGGCACAGCAGTGTGAGAATTTATACTACTGTACAAACGAAGCAACAATCGATTTTGTAATTTAATTAGATCCAGTGGAAAACAATATCATATCAAAGCCATAAGAACTCGTAATAATGAACTTTCAGAAGCAGCATCGGTGTGGGAAGTGCAGGTGTGTTCTTGAGCTGATATTGCTTTTGTTAAAAATATGTCATACTTTTGATCTGTGGGTGGCCAGGTCTTATCCATATCTATTTCTGTTTCTTATTAGGGCAAGGAAAGAAGCACCTCTCCAAGGCATCTGTCACCACCTTCAAAACCATAAGAGCAAAGACACAGAGGTCCTGCCTTTATTAACACCTGTGGAAAACACACTGCTCCAACAATGCCCTTCTCAGACCAAACTTCTTACAAATCAGCCATCTTTCACTCTGTCCTTCTTTCTCTCTGTCCTCACAAGCTGCATTTTTTCACGCTCTCTCTCTGTCTTCCTCTGTGTCTCTTTCTCTGTCACTTAACGTCCTTGCTGGGTCATTGCACCTCTATTGGAATCAGTTACATGAGAGCTCTGGTATTTGCTGACTATTGTCTGGCGGGATATTGGAGTCACTGACCTTGCAGATTCGCCAGAGGTCATCAGGAAAACACGATGCTTTCTTGTGTTTAAAAGGGCCAAAATACAATGAAGCTAGTTAGGAGGATATTGATAGTCATATAGTGGAGAGCAAAACCACTGGCAGCTCATCCATCACAGATATCCTCAGGGTTGCAAATATATATGTCATTTTTAATATAATTATATATAATTGATAATTAGTGGACTTTGATGGAGATCTGCTTTCCTTGCCTTTGGGCACTTTTATTTCTATATTTTTTCACAAGTAGCATAGGGCTGAAATACATTATAGGCCTACTGGCAAATTCAGCAGGGGATTCATGAGTGTAGACCAGGGATAATGTTAATGAGCCCAGCTGAGTTTGACAGATCCCTGCTGTCATAAGTATGCATACTTAAACAGGAATAATAATAATAATATGTATACAAAATAATTCATTGCGGTGAACCCATTCATGGCATCCTAAAATAGTTCAGGAGGCAGAATAAAGTTAGTGTGTTTGATATATGGTTGTTTGTCTGACTATGTATTACAGTTGATTTCAGGAAGCCAGACAACCCCATACAGCAAAAATAAATAAATATATTCTTGGCCACATATATTAAATACTATGCTAAATATATATTGTAAACAGTGAAGCTCAATGACACTCATTTCTGAGAGAAAAAAATATATATACTGTATATATAAAAAAAATTTTTCAACCTTCATATTCCAAAATGTATTTCAAAATTAATTTCAGGGGTAAGAAATTACATTTTCAATTATAAAACGGATAGTTCCGGTCCTTGATTCTGATTGGTTGAGCCGTGTTCGAAGCTGTTGTAAATTACTCTACAAACTCACACCTTTGTTTACTTTGTGTGTTGCTTGGTAACCACTTTGTTGCAGCCACAACCGTTTCTGAGGAACTACTGTACATTGTTTGGTATAAGAATACTGTTTTTATTTATATCATTATACTTTATTTGCCCTGTTTTATTCTGTGAAACCTAAATATGGAATAACCGTTTTATGAAAGCAATAAGCCCCGTGAAGCCGTGGTTTAAAGTGAATTTATAACAGCTAAGGGGGTTTTAGGCACTCCACTTCGCATCATGCCTAACAACGCCCCTTAGCTGTTATAAATTCACTGTAAACCACGGCTTCTTGGGGCTTATTGCTTTATTTTACAGTCACATATTTTTCAGTGACTCTTAAGTTGAAGTTTTCTTCAACTTGTTTCCAACACAGTGGCTCAACAATGTCGTGAGTTGACACACTTCATGATATGATAGCAGGAGTGGGAGTTTCATTAAATCTCCAGTGTTTTCAGTGTTAAGTCCATGACTGTTGGTTCTCACCTGTGCGATTTGATCCAGAACTGTTTGTCTTGTCCTGATAGGTACATTTGCGGTGACATCGACCTACTCACTGTGACAATCCAATTTGGTAGCGGCAACATGAAAAAGTCCAATCTCTCTAGTGAACAAAAACAATTGCATATTGCAGTTTATCAAAAGTGACCATTTGAATGGGAATCCTAAACTCGTAATTGGTTTGTCTACACAGTCAGAACAGACCATGCCGTTTGTCAAGGGCTGGAAAACATCCAAAGCTCACAATGCATAGCCTAAACAGCAGCAGCAATTTCAGAAAGACACTCCTCATTTGATATTTGGGTCTGCAGCTAAAAGATTCAAGCTAAAGGTCTTAAATCATGTATTCCTGCAATTATGACGGATGTATTTTCATAAAAGCCCCACTGGAACCTTAACTAACAACCTCATCGGTATTGCAGCAGGTTGACATACTTTCATCACATGCAGGAGAAAGATAAAAAGTCATTTGTGATGCTGATGCATATAATACAATCTGCTGAAACTGACTTAAATACATTATGCACTTATATGAAATGAAATCTAAGAATGCCTACTGAACCTAAAAGACCCCTTTCCATGCATTCAGCAGTTACATGAATTAACATCAAGTCAAACAGTAAGTCCTGAATAATGAAACTCTAATGAAATTCATTAAAGCTTCACATGTATTGTATCAACCATCTATTAGAATAAAAAGCAACCAAATACAATTATTCATTAATATACTGAATGTTTCAGATTGTATCAGAAAGGGCAGCCAATTTCTATAAAGAAGCTCTTGTATTATTTAAAACAAAATCATTGTAGCAGCGTTTGATTGGCAGCTCTTTTATCATATAGATTTACTGATATCTGCTTCACTGTCTTTGTATGTGAGGTTGAACCATAGGGAGAGCTGTCTTTAAAAATCAATTTGTTTGGTGTTAATTCCCACAAGGCAAGAGAAAAGATGAAAAGTAAAGGGGAGAGATGGTGTTTCAAGAGTGTAAAAACTCATTTTCATCTCAGCGAGAACACTGTTTTAACATGAAATCAATACTGACTAGAATAATTTATGTAGTAGAAATAACCTTTCCCATGCAAGTATTTTGAGTCTTAGTTGAGTGTACTATTCCTTTAAACCACTACAAGTGGAATTTGTACAGTGTGGTCAATGACAAATGACAAACAAGGAGTATCTATTTTACATTTACATTTAGTCATTAAGCAGATGCTTCTATCCAAATCGACTTACAAATGAGGACAATAGAAGCAATAAAAACCAACAAAAGAGCAATAATATGTAAGTGCTGTGATAAGTCTCGGTTTGCCTAATGCAGTACACGTAGCAAGTTGAAAAAAATTTAAAATAAAATAAAAACAAAACAAGTAGATAGATTAGAAAAAGAATAGAGAACGCTAGTTTTAGAGAGTCAATTTTTTTTAATAAAAAGAAAACAAGTCGAACGCAAGCTTCTGGAGGGCACATAAGTCTGAAGTAGTGGATTTAGGTAAAGGGGTGCAGAGCCAGTGGTTGTTTTGTATGCAAACATCAATGCCTTGAATTTTATGTGAGCAGCTATTGGAAGCCAGTTCAAATTGATGAACAGAGGTTTGACATGCGCTCTTTTCAGCTCGCTGAAGACCTTGCAGCCACATTCTAGATTAGTTGTAGAGGTTTGATAGAACTGGATGGAAGATCTGCCAAGAGACCATTGCAATAGTACAGCCTGGACAGAGCAAGAGCTTGAACAAGGAGCTGTGTAGGATGTTCCGAAAGAAATGGCCTGATCTTCCTAATGTTGTATAAAGCAAATCTGCAGGACCGGGCAGTTTTAGCAATGTGGTCTGAGAAATTCAGCTCATCAATGAAATTCAGATCATCAATCACAACTCCAATAACAACTATGGTTGATGCACCTAGCTGGATGGTTAAATTGTGATGAAGTGATGGGTTTGCTGAAACCACAAGCAGTTCTGTCTCGGCAAGGTTGAGTTGAAGGTGATGGTCCTTCATCCAGCAAGAAATGTCTGCTAGACATGCTGAGATGTGAGCAGCTATCTTCAGATCATCAGGATGGAATGAGAGGTAGAGTTGAGTGTCATCAGCATAGCAGTGATATGAAAAGCCATGTTTCTGAATGACAGAGCCTAGTGATGCCATGTAGACAGAGAAGAGAAGTGGTCCTAGAACTGAGCCCTGAGGCACCCCAGTAGCTTTGTCGAAGCCATATCACCCTGTAGCCCAAGACTGGTTGCCCAGTGAAGCAGGGTTGAGCCTGGTCAGTACCTGGATGGGAGACCTCCTGGGAAAACTAAGTTGCTGCTGGAAGTGGTGTTAGTGAGACCAGCAGGGGGTGCTCACCCTGTTGTCTGTGTGGGTCCTAATGCCCCAGTATAGTGACAGGGACACTATACTGTAAAAAGCACCGTCCTTCGGATGAGACGTTAAACTGAGGTCCTGACTCTCTGTGGTCATAAAATAAATCCCATGGCACTTCTCATAAAGAGTAGGGGTGTATCCCTGGTGTCCTGGCCAAATTCCCTCCACTGGCTCCTAATAATCCCCATCCACTGAATTGGCTCTATCTCTCTCTCCTCTTCCCCTGTAGCTGGTGTGTGGTGAGCGCACTGGCTCTGTTGTACTGTGGCTGCCGTCGCATCATCCAGATGGATGCTGCACACTGGTGGTGGTTGAGGAGAGAGCCCCTCATGATTGTAAAGCACTTTGGGTGTACAAAAATACACAATAAAGCACTATATAAATGCCTCATTCATTCATTCATTCATTTATAGATGTTGCGATTTGGACAACTCACCCCTCCAAGATACCTTGAAGGGCCTATTTGAGAGGTAAGACTCAAACCACTGGAGTGCGGTTCCTGAGATGCCCTTTGCCAATAGGGTTGACAGGAGGATCTGGTGGTTAACCATGTCAAAAGCAGTGGACAGATCCAGCAAGATAAGTATTGAAGATTTGGAAGCTGCTTTTGCCAGTCTTAGGACTTCAACAACCGAGAGTAAGGCAGTCTCGGTTGAATGTCCACTTCTGAAGCCAGACTGGTTGCTGTCCAGGAGTTTTTTCTGTGTGAGAAAGTCAGAGACTTGGTTAAACACAAATTGTTCAAGTGTTTTTGCAATGAAAGGAAGAAGGGATAATGTATAGTTCTCTAAAAGAGCTGGGTTAAGAGTGGGTTTCTATAGTGGGGTTATCGGAGCCTGTTTAAATGCTGAGGGAAAAACACCAGTGTGAAGGGATGTGTTGATGTGAGTGAGTGCAACAATTACAAATCAAGCGGACAAGTAGTAGGATGAAAGTAAAAAAAAATCTAGAAAAAGAAACTGACCACCACAAAATTTCAAAAAGAAAAATCTAGTTAAAAATGTGCCAAATTCTTGGAAATGTATTCTTTGCATTTCACATGGTTTTGAAAAACCTTTATTTCACCATTTTTTTGTAGAAAAGTTTAAATATATTGACTTTTTTTTTGTAAAAATCAAATAAAAAGTGTTGTGTTGACATGTTTATGCATACAGTCAGAGAGTGTGAAGCGCTGCAGAGGTCAGAGGTCATACATGGGCTCAGATATGCTGCTTGTATGTAATTCTGATTCCACGATGCAGAAATAACCGTGATGAAATACGGAAGGCTGATATGTGAACAGGTGTTATGACTGGATACCAGATCTAGCACGGCATTGATCAACAATTAGTTGTAGCTCAGTAAGTTCAAATGTGAACATGACATTCAGGGAGGGCACTTGCTTTATGAGTGTTGCTGTATGCCTGGGCGTGAATTTAGCTTTATGTGATCCAATTCAGTATATTAAACTCATATTTCTCTCTATTAAAGCACCATTGAATTGCTCTCTCTTATGTAAGGCTGGTTAAAGTCATATTCGCCTATTGATCAAAGCAGTTACGTTAGATAGGCATTCAGGGTGTGGAAATTTCAGATTCAGTAGGATGATATTGATCTGGAATATCTGAGTTTAAGCGTATGTGTGTGTCTGTGTGTGTGTGAATGAGAGAGAGAGAGAGATACAGACGAGGAGTGAGAGAAAGGATATCTCTGTCAGGTATTTTCTCTCAGCACCTTAATGAAAGTTTGGATATTGCGATTCAAGGTTGAATTCATTCGCGTGGAGGACAACGTTCTCCGTGGGCATTTGCAAATGCCATCTGATGAAACAAATTATGAATGTTGATGACCGGGGATGTGTTCACAGCCAGAAAATAGCTCTTTGCAGCTGGTTTCTGTCCAACAATTAGTGTTTGTAGGTAAACAAACAGGTTACATGGTCTTGCTATTAGGTAAAGTGATAAGTCAGCTGTCAGCTGTGAGGGAAAAACCATTTCATATTTAGCATTTCACAACTCCAAGGTGTTTTATGCATGGCAAAAATGTATCGCAAGCTCTCCCTGCATGTCGAGTTCATATCTGTATTATTCATAAGGAAATTGTGGGTCATCCATGGCTGATTTATTGCCTCTCGAGATGGTTAATCAGTTTCTTGGAGAGGCTCTTGTTGGATTGCAGGTGTGTGCTGGATTGGAACCAGCATGGATAAATATTTTATTTACTCTCTTTTAAAATGCTAATCTTCACCTGATAGCAGTTTTTGGTGGTTAGTTCTCTATAAGACATACATGTCTTATGGTACAGTATTAATGATAAATGTTTGGCATGCATAACAGCCTTGGGTTTTTCTTAAAAGGGCTGGTTTACCTAAACAAGAACATTATGTAATCATGTAATTATATATTATATATTTATCTATTAATATTATAGAATTAGAAATAATTTTATTATATATTTATATATCACTTGGGACAAAATATACAAATATGAGACATTTAAATTTTGAATGAACTTTGAATCTTACTAACAGATAAATAAATAACAGCACAGGTTCATGCTATCAGGGACAAACGCTGAGACGGAGCGTCTCTTCTTGAAATTAATAAGCAGAAAGCATCCTGAGTTTGGCTGCCACTGCTCATCTGCACTGTTAGGTCACTTCCAGACATATTTCAGTCTGTTTACGTCTCCTTTCCTTTCACTTTCCATCCCCTCTCTCTCTCTCTCACACACACACACACACACACACACACACACACACACCTGCTTGCTCTTTTGGTCCTGGATTTGCAATCTTAAACTTCTTTAAAGGCGAAACATGAAAAATGTTATAGAAAAATGCAATTAAGAACAGTTCATGCTCATATAAACATATCAAGAACTTTCAAATAAGGTATTTAGCCACGTCATTTTAAGGATTTTGTCCTCAATCAATATCTTCCTGCCCTCTCTCTCTGTGACACATTCTCATGTATAAAGCGCAGCCTCCAGCGCACAACATCTACTCAGCGTAATAGGCAGAGATTGGAAGGTGGAGGGGCCAGAGAGGAGAGATACTGAGAGTGAAACAGCAAAACACAGAGAGAGAGGGGGAAGGAAGAGAGAAGGGGGGGGAAAAGAGTCTAATGACAGCTCGAGAGGCATTCTGATGGACTCCTCACTTTTACAAGAGCTTTGGACACTTAATGAATATTTGTGGCTGATTTTATGCACTTTTTGGGTCTTTTTTTTTTTCAGTTTGCAGAGAGATGATCTACCGGTCTTTTCAGAGATTTTTTGAAAAGAGGGGGATTTTTTAATATAATTTAGATTTTTTTTTATTAGCTCAACTGGAAATCCTTTTTCGTTTGGGACATCATCTGACATCAGTTGGACAAGATGAGAGCAGCGTGGAGTGTCTTCTTGCTTCTGTCCGTCTGTCTGCAGCTGGAGTATGGTAAAGTCTGACCTTCGGTTTAACTTTACAAGTAACTCGCTGCAGTTACACAATACCCAATTTCCTGTTTAGTGAGCAGCTCAGAGGGTGTTTTGTCACTACATAATGTTTTTTTAAAGACAAAGACAATAAAATCCCTATGCACATTACTAGAAAAAAAGCTGCAACTACAATAATGATACTTACAATATTATAATAATTATGTAATATTGTTATATGGTACAGTATAATAATATCATTAATATTAATTATAATTTTTATTATAAAACTAAAATTACAATATTTTTTATGTTAAATAATAATAATAACAAACGTTATGTTTTGCATGTAATGGAAACAGCTTTTATCCTATTTGCATGGTGTAGATTTAACCAGCGCTGATGAAACTTGGTTTTTAATCATCTGACCAGTGTTTTCCACCAGTCCAGCTCGTGCCCATGCGGAAGAAAGACTCCTGCAATCTTTGTTCAGCAACTACAACAAGCTCTCTCGTCCGGTAGCAAACATCTCAGATGTGGTTCTGGTCCACTTTGGCCTGTCCATTGCTCAGCTCATTGATGTGGTGAGTCTCAGATGCACTCCAGCACAGCGACATCTTAATTTTAGCAAAAAAAAAAAGTTTATGGACAGTGAACGATGTTGCATTTTTCTTTAAAAATGTGCAGACATACTGTATACTCAATGTACAGTATATTTAACCCATCTCTTACTACTCTCTTCTGCATGGATATCCTACTTTGCATCATAATAAACCAGGATGAGAAGAATCAGATGATGACCACAAATGTCTGGGTGAAGCAGGTAAGTTTTCATAAAAAAATAAAAAAATAAAACACAGCCCATAATTGGGCATTAATGAGATTTTTAATTGGAACTGGGCTCTTGTTGCTTCACTCTCCCCCCTGTCATACCTGCTGGTTGTGAACGGTGATGAGCACACGTGTTTCTCTGCAGGAGTGGAACGATTACAAGCTGCGCTGGAACCCAGAGGAGTATGAGAATGTCACCTCCATCAGGATCCCCTCCGAGATCATCTGGAGACCGGATATTGTGCTCTATAACAAGTGTGTGAAGCTTTTAACAATCCGGAATTCGGCCAAATCCATTTCTAAGAATCTATATCCTCAAACACTGTTAACCTCCTGCTGTTCCAGCTTTGTAATGTGTTCACGCTATTCCAGACTGCACCTTGGGTACCTGTTAATGGTTAACTCTTTTCCTCAGGGTGATGCTGTGGTTCTTACAGAGGAAACTGGTGCATAATATTTATAATCTTTAATCCCCCTTTAATCTGAATTCTGTATGTCTTCTGTTCATGTAGTGATAACTAGAAGACATAGGAATTAGGCTGTCCTCCATTATGTGAGGGCTGATATGAGTACTGATCAGTGCTGCCCTTATAAGAGACCAGGTTGAAGTGAGCGAAATTACAGACGGTTCAGTTAGAGGTGTATTGTGTATGGCTTTTGCACTAAAAGAAATACTAGGTTATAAAGAATGTCTTATTCATACATTACAATTACTGATCAGAAATGGAGTATAATTGGTTGCCTTTTTTAGAAATCTACAGCTAAAATGTACTTTAAGTGGTAAAAATAGTTCTTTGTCAAATCTACGAATTTAACATAGGATAATGTAAGGTAAGGATGTTTTATTTACTAGAATTATTACTTTCAGCTCAATCTATTTTGTTCACACAAAATTGAAAATTCTATCATTGTTTACTTACCCTTGTGTTGTTCCATATCTGTTTGATTCAATAGAGTTTGCAGTCTGGACTGAATGTCACCAACATGAAAGAAAAAGCCCACGTAACACAAAATAGTGCCAAAAAACCGAAACAAAACAAAAAACCAACCACACCTTTCATTCTTCTCAGGCTGCATGCAGTCCGATTCTGAGCCGGTTCTTTTACAGAATCTTTCAAAAAGACAAGCAAAATCAGGAGTTAAGGCTGGAATACAGTACACTACATGACTTTTAAAATCAGAAAAGTTTTTTAACACACTTGGCATAATACACTTGCAGACTTTGTAAATAGTGGAAAACTGGCCGTCATACACTAAGCGACTGAGGATCGGACACTACCAGACAGACGTTCCAATCACAACAAATTCATGCAGAAACGTGCGCCTTGTAGCTAGGAGATGCTTGACAAATGAAAAAAATATGTGTTCTAAAATAGGCTGAAAATATCAAACATGTTTAATATCCTCCAACTGGATGAAATCAAAGCTTGAAGTAAAAAAATCGGAGTCTGTGACCATCATACACTATGCGTGTTTCTATGAAATCTGTCAACTCAAATCTGCAGACTGGCTCTGATTTTCGGCAGCTAGTGCCGACTTATCCAAACTGTAAATCGGGGCAAAAGTCATGTAGTGTATTCCAGCCTTTAGCAGATTGAATCAGTCTGACGAGTCCTTCTCGAAATTGACTCAACAAACATCCCACTCACTTCAACAGGAAGTTACCATTACTTTTATTGATGTTCGTCACGTGAAACTCAAATTACTGCTCATATGGCCTACAGTTAAAGATAATTTAATCTATATTTGAATAATAAAAATAAATATGTATTTAAAAAAGTCCTTTTGATCAGCTTTTTAAAAATTGCTAGTAAATTTCTAATTATATATTATCACCAAACCTTGGAATGGATTGCTTGATTGATAGATAAATCAATCAATCAATCAATCAATCAATCAATCAATCAATCAATCATAGTTTGTAGTTAATTTTGGCAATATTCATTCAAAAACTGAGGTGTATAAGCTCAGATCAATGAGGCCCACGATTAATCAGTTCCAAAATGATACATACAAAACCTGTGCCAATTGAAAGAAAACAAGTTGATAAAAAAAGACTCAATCTGTTATTTGATAGGCCTAATAATATATCATAACAAGAAATTTATTAGCAATTTTTTGTAGGCTGCTCATTTTTGACTGGGAACATCATACGTGTAACAAAGTTAATGCAATAACATCAACAAGCATTTTCTAGACAAAGCAAATCTATTTAATTATTTAATTATTCAATTCTAATTCTATTCTTTATATAAAAAAACTTACCCCTTTTAGACTTGCACTCTATTTATTTACTAACTGCTTGTTTTCCTTAAAAAAAAACTAACACTTGCTTCTCTAATCTTTTTGCATTCTATCTGTTTTCTTTTTATTTATTATACAATTATAATTCTGACTTTCCGACTTCTTGATTAACAACAGCAAAAAAGGCCTCTAACACTAGCTTGCGCTATTCTTTTTCTATTCTATCTGTTTTCTTTTTATTTATTATATGATTTAAAAAAAAAAAACCTTGCTACGTGTACTGCATTAAGCTAACTGAGACTTGTTATAGCACTTGAATATAATTGCTCTTTTGCTGATTTTGATTGCTTCCATTGTCCTCATTTGTAAGTCGCAAATAAAAGCTTTGGATAAAAGCATCTGCTAAATGTCTAAATGTAAATCGTCTCTGGGTCAGAACACTTTTTTGTCCTTTTGAAGCTTGATATAAACAATGATAGAATTTTTGGTTGAACTGATCTTTACATAAGCTCTGACTGCACATTTGCATTTTAAGTGAATACAGAAGCTATTATAACAATTATGAACTCTCTAAAATTTCCTTGATCCAAGATATTTGCTCTATTAGGAAGAAAGTTCTGAGAGTTGAGAGGTTAAACACAGTCAAAGACGTCACGGGTTATTGATGCTTTGGCTCACTGTGATGTGCACTGACACCACTAAAGCTGTCTTTCACATTGCTCCACAGATATTTCATTGCAGGCTCTGTCTGATAGTTTTGTGTTTGATCTGCAGTGCGGACGGAGACTTTGCGGTGACTCACTTGACTAAAGCCCAGGTGTTTTACAACGGCTGGATCAAATGGAAACCTCCTGCCATTTATAAAAGCTCCTGCAGCATCGATGTCACCTTCTTTCCCTTCGACCAGCAAAACTGCAAGATGAAATTCGGCTCTTGGACGTACGATCGGGCCAAGATTGACCTGGTCAGCATGGCCAGTGATGTAGACCAGATGGACTACTGGGAAAGCGGGGAGTGGGTCATCATAAACGCCGTTGGCACTTACAACATCAAGAAGTACGAGTGCTGTACGGAAATCTACCCAGATATCACCTACTCCTTCATCATCAGACGTCTTCCTCTGTTCTACACCATCAATCTAATCATCCCCTGCCTGCTTATATCCTGCCTGACCGTGCTGGTCTTCTACCTTCCCTCAGAGTGTGCGGAGAAAATCACGCTGTGCATCTCTGTCCTCCTCTCTCTGACCGTTTTCCTCCTGCTTATCACGGAAATCATCCCCTCAACCTCGCTAGTCATCCCGCTTATTGGCGAGTACCTCCTCTTCACCATGATCTTCGTCACCCTCTCTATCATCATCACTGTGTTTGTGCTCAACGTACACCACCGTTCGTCCCGCACACACAGCATGCCACACTGGGTGCGCCAGTTTTTCCTTCACCTGGTGCCCCGTTACCTGTTCATGAAACGTCCTCCCGCCTCAGGTAAGAGGAATTGTAAGAAACTGATTGAGATGATGCACAAGCCAATGGCATCACAGTCCATGTTTCTACGGAACAACATTCTGGATATTTCTCCGCAAAGCTCGCTCCCTCGTTTGGACATGACCTCGGTTGCCCAGCTGGATCAAATTCAGCAGGACTCTTCCCCCAAACCCATGTTTTTCTGCAGTTCTCCCAGCAGCCAGTATTCCATCCTGCAAGAGGAAACTTCACAAACACCTCAAACGCCGGTCTCCGCTTATACGTGCGCATACACAAACAGCATCTTTGCCTCAAGCACACCTTCATTTCCTGATACTATGCTTGGTACTCTGCTACACACTATCCCGCAGGATGGAGCCGAGTGTACAGACTGTGATATCCAAGGCCGGAGTGTTGAGAGCATCTTCGTGGAAGCTAAAGAGAGTGTTCTGGGAGCAGGGAGTTGTCAACACTGTCTTACATCTGAGGGGACGAGTCTACAGAAGCTTGATCACGATGAAGCAGGGAGGTGTACCAGACATAACATGCCCAACGCTCAGATCTCCAGCTCTAACAGTGACGGCACTACTGATCTGAATGCAGAGGAGCCAGGGAGCAATCTGTCGCAGTCCCTGCTCAAAGCCCTGGAAGGAGTTCAGTACATTGCTGACCATCTGAGAGCAGAAGATTCAGACTTTTCGGTAAGTTTTACCAATTAAAAGAGTGCTTCGCCTTCAAGACAAATGAAAATATTGTCATCATTTAATCACTATGTCATTCCAAACCCGTGTGACTTTCTTTCTTTGGTGGAACATAAATGTTCACACTAGGCCTGCCGATATAACATGTTAATATGGTGCGTTAAATTATAGAATAAATAACGTGTTAAAATTAACACATTTAATGCACCCCATCCCCGTCCCGTCCCGGCCAAGACCTGTACATCACCTTACACTGCATGTAGTTGCTGCCAAACATGATGCAGGAAGACGACTGACTGGGATATATGAGAATGCAGTTATACGCCCTTAAAATTCAAGAAATGAGGGCAAATTGAAAAAAAATGTGTCTTATATTTATACCATATGATATAGTTTAGCAATATCACATGAGCAAGAGTGCTGATTTTCTCGAATATCTGCAAATGTGATACTGATTTTAATAGTTCAATAAACAAGAAGTTAATATTGTGTTACATTTTAGAAACGATATTGTCAATGTTCTCAATCTCGCAGACGAAAATAGTTTCAAACAAAGCCTCAGCTGTAGCCTACTGTTGCATCTTTTGAGCAACACACAGCTGGAAAGTTTTGTAACTGAACGAATCCACATTTTTTGAGTAAATCGAATGAGCCAATGATTCAGTGAGTCATTCATAAAGATACTCGCTTCATTTTTTTTAATCAATCAGCCTGAACAAATTGGTTGAATGAATGACTGAATGACTCACTCACTCACTCACTCTTTCTAAAGCTAATGTGGGATTAATTAATTGGCACATCATATAATTAATTAGAGTCAGATTTTGATTCAGTAACTGATCTCTTCAATTCAATTCATTTATTCAGTTAGTCACACACTTCCATCACCCTGTTTTTATGTGCATTTTGAAATATCGCATCAGAAACGAGTATGGAAACGCCCAATTTGGGAAAAAAAAAATTCTTAATTTGCAAAAAAAACAAAAAACAAACCACTTCCTGATGACTAAAACTGGTCACTCATCTTTGTGAACTGTTAATTAAAAGAACCTATATATTCATTTAAGAATCAGAGTAGCCTGCCTTGCTCTGTGTATTTATGAATCACTAAATTGAACCCGCTGATATGTTCTTGAATCGAACTATTGATTGCGCTATTGTTTCTTGCCATTATTTTGCGGTATGCAGTCTTTTCATTTCATCAAATTCAATACAAACTACAAAGTCACATTCACAGCTCAGGTAAAATATTATTTCTTCAGTTGTTGTGCTGAAGATTAGATATAAAGCAGTGCAGGAAACTCTGCTGTACGGGTATATTCATGTTTTATGTCATATGGGTTTGGAATGACATGAGGGTGAGTAAATATTTATTTTTGGATGAAGTAGGCCTATTTCTGGAAAAAAAAATGCAGTAGAGATGAATGTAAAATAAAAACAAACACAAAATAACTCTAAAGGTAAATAAACTGTAAAAAAAAAAAAAAAACTGTAAAAGAGAATATCCAGGATTGAAAAACTTGTAATAAGAACCTTGAAACATTAGATTCCTCTTTAGCAAGAGATTCTGCTCAAGTCCTTCTGAGGCACTTTGAACTGGCCTTTGATATTTGTATATATTTTTTTTTTATCACTGCTCTTGCTACACTACAAAAAAACAGAAAACACAGTGGTCTCACAGGAAAGTAGTCATCCAAAAAAAAAATCAATTCTGAGAGGGAAAGACGCGAGTGAAAAATATATCATGATATCTGAAACGAATCAATCTCCTTTTGCCCCACCAGGTGAGGGAAGACTGGAAATATGTTGCCATGGTGATTGATAGAATATTCCTCTGGATGTTTGTGCTGGTGTGCATTCTGGGTACCGTCGGACTGTTCCTCCCACCGTGGCTGGCTGGAATGATCTAGATCCTCATGTGGAGTCTCTGATTGGCTCTGAGTGGGTGGGGAATGTCCTTGTCAATCACATTTGACTTCAGTGACCTCACTAAACCTTCGCTGTCATGAAAATTAAGTGATGTTTATGGAGTCAATTTAATGCCACATATACTCGCAAAAGAATTGAAGTATTGCAAAAGAAAATTAAAGGATTGAGAAAAAAATAATGTGCTTTTTGCAATAATTGAATTATTGCAAAAGAAAATAATGTTTTGCAAACAAAAATAAAGAATTGCAAAATATAAATGAAACAGGGCAAAAGCAATGATTTTGCAACACATATTTTCCATGGCCATAGCTACTAATTTATTTGCAACGCTGCTTTTATTATGCGTTTCAGTCAAGTGTGCACTTGTGATACTGTTTTTTCCCTTTGTACTTCATATTTCTGCGCATTTCACTTTCTGGCATTGTTTTGACATGGGGGTGGAGTCAAGGGGCTGGGGCATGTATAACAGGCCTGGACACGCCTCCCTGGAAGTTACGTCATCGGCCTGAGACGCAGATCACATCTGATCATGGCACTGTCCTTGAGCAGAGGCATGCGGGTGGATCGTTTCCTTTTATTCACTAGCATTAAAACACGCATGTTTTCATTTGATTAACTTTATTAACAAATGTATATGTGTATTAGCAGCGTTTGCTCAAGTTAAAGAAGTTCCTCACTCTAGGCCTTCCAAAAATGGACACGACTAGAAATCAGTGGTTAAGTTGTATTTACAACACTGTTCCAGTGCTGTGATTGGTTAACTGGGCCAGTGTGTGCTGTGATTGGTTAACTGGGCCAGTGTGTGCTGTGATTGGTTAACTGGGCCAGTGTGTGCTGTGATTGGTTAACTGGGCCAGTGTGTGCTGTGATTGGTTAGCTGGGCCAGTTTGTGTTGTGATTGGTTAGCTGGGCCAGTGTGTGCTGTGATTGGTTAGCTGGGCCAGTGTGTGTTGTGATTGGCAGCACTCGGCGCCTGGTCGGGAAATGTCACGCCCCTTACCACAGCCACCTGCGAGCTTCAGTGTAAATATTGCGTCAAAATCAAATAAATTTGAGAGCAATTTAAACCCGGATGATTGTAACCACTCTTAAGTTCGTCTGCCTTGGGAAAGCTAGCGTGACTCCGACATAGTGATAACACTCGTTGCCTTCTCTAGTGCAGCTCAACCAGGTCTCGTCCCATTCGTCGATATTTGTGATATCACAAATCCCGGAAAATATGCGTTGTAGTCCAAATGAGTCGTTCGTTGTAGTTTTTGAAAAGTGTTAAATAAAATATCTCCTTTTGAAGTGGGAAGTTTCAAAGTTTGAAACTTTGAGTTTTGTAACTTTGCAGATCTTTTTTATGCTCAAACAGCAACATTACAGACTAACTAAAGTTGAAAAAGCATAATAGGACCCCTTTAAAACATGCATGGTTTCGCTTTATTAACTATATGTGTACTAACAGCATATGCTCAAGTTAAAGAAGTTGCTAACATGAACATCTGCTGTTTATTTCTCTCAATGTGCACACTGTTATAGCATTAAAATTTGTATTGTTTCGTTTTGTTAAGTAAATGTGTATTAACGGTGTTTGTTCAAATCTTTTAACCTGTGGGAGGACGTCAGCGCACAGAAGCATTCTTTGTTTATATTCATTCAAAGTTACTGCGATGTAATTAACTTGATCAACTGTACATCATTAAAAAGGTCTATGACTCAAGCTTAATTTTTTTTATCTTACAGTGACAGTCATTTCTTGTCAGGATTTATGTAAATGAAAAATTAAGTTAATACCTTTTTGTTTGCAAAACTTATTTTTCTCGCAACACTTTATTTTCTTTCGCAATTCTTTGCAAAAAGCACATTTACTTTTTCTCAATACCTTCATTTTAGTTTGCAAAATTTTATTTTCTTTTGCAATACTTCAATACTACTACTACAATACTGCAATACTTCTTTCACAATTATATGTGGCATTAACTTGACTCCATAGGATGTTTAATGTCAGTGCTTCTCAGTGCAACAAGTTAGTAGTGGGATTCTGTGCACATGAAGGACTGTTTTGTGTTAAATGCAAGTTAATAAAAAATTAAATGAAACAAAATGAAACTACTGTGATCATTTACTCACCCTCATGCCTTTCAAAATCAATGATTTTATTTCTTCTGTGGGATATAAGGAGAAACTTTGAATAGTTCTAATCACTAAAGCTTTCAGACGTAAAGGGATAGTTCACCCAAAAATGAAAATTCTGTCATCATTTACTCATCTTCAAGTTGTTCCAAACCCAGCAGTTTCTTTCTTCTGCTGGACACAAAAGAAGATATTTTGAATAATGTGGGTAACTAAACCGTTTCTGGTCCCCATTGACTTCCAATGTATTTTTTCTCATAATATGGAAGTCATTGGGACCAGCAACTGTTTGGTTGCACACATTTTTCAAAATATCTTTTTTGAAAGAAACTCATAAAGAATCAGGTTTAGAACAAAGGGTGAGTAAATGACAACAGACTTTTCCTTTTTGAGTGCACTATCCCTTTAAAAGGGGACACAAAATCATAATTAAGACATAAGACCTTGTATATCCAAGTCTTCTGAGGTCATCAGTCTGTATGCAGTCACTTAACTTGTATTTAACCTGGAACATTCCTTTCAAGAAAACTGGGTGAGTTGATTCAGTCTGTCATCTTAAGTACTGTACATTTTTTGAATACTAAAACACAGAAATCAACATAAAGAATACATCTCGCTTAATGGTTTACACTGGAACCGATTTCAATTATTTACATTAATAGTTTTCCCCTATTTTGGGCATTGCATCACAGCACATGGATTTCAGTGTGTGAGAATGACTTACAGGAGATTTCAGCTGTGAAACATATAGGTGACAGCAGATAAAATTGTGCGATAGTTTGTTCAAGTCTGTCCTGAATGTGATGTGAATTCATAAAGATAATTCCCAAGGTCTGCTTGTATTTCAGCTGTTCACCTTTACAAACACTGAATATATCAGACTGAACATGCCAAAGAAGCAGGTCCATCTTAAAGGGATAGTTCACCCAAAAATGAAAATTCTGTCATCATTTACTCACCCTCAAGTAGTTCCAAACCCGTATAAATTTCTTTGTTCTGCCGAACAAAAAGGGAGATATTTTGAAGAAAGTTTGTAACCAGGCTGTTTTGGGGCACCATTGACTTCCATAGCAGGAGAAAAAAAAATACTATGGAAGTCAATGGTGCCCCAGAACTGCTCTGTTTCCCACATTCTTCAGAATATCTTCCTTTGTGTTCTGCAGAACAAAGACATTCATACAGGTTTGAAACTACTTGAGGGTGAGTAAATGATGACAGAATTTTCATTTTTGGGTGAACTATCCCTTTAACTTGTGAAATTGTACTGACATTATTTATGTCCATATTTCGGAAACAGCTTTTAACAAATACTTTTTACAAAAATTACTATGTCAATTAAGGTTGCAAGATTATTCCTTTTAATAAACTAAATTAACTTGCAGGGGCTATTTATAACAGGAAGAATGACTATTTAAAATGCAAAAATGATAATTACTAAATTTCAGATGATTTAGTAACTGAATGTTAAGATGTCCATTGAAAAGCCATATGGAGGAGTGATGAAACATCTTCAAAAGACAAGAAATGGGTCCATTAATAACAAATGAAAGCCACATGAGATTAAATCTGTCTTTCAAGTATTTCGTGAAGGATTTAAGATTTTGCCATTAAATGCTGACATTTCCCAATGAAAGGTTTAGCAAGACATGTTACGTTATCGTTCCTGAGCAATACCGAAATAGCTGTCAAGGAAAATCTGCTCTAATTCCCCTCTCTCCCCTCAGGAGGCGGATGAGTTGACCTACAAGAGAAGAGGTCACAGGTTGAGTTAAATCAGTGCCTCAGGGCAGATGGAAAGCTCAGAGTGAACCAGTGCTGTCGTCCTCTTCAAGAGCATCACCGATATTGGATTTCACCATCCACACCATAATGAAAGCTGTCAAACAACTAGGCTGCCACTTTAAAACATGTACTAACAGCAATTCCTTTATCTGTTGGGTATGTCTTTGTAAATAAATACTGGTTCAATGACATATTCATCATAAATTCTCTTTAAAATGTTCAATACCCATACATTTGTATAAGTAACATGCCAGTTGTTAAGAATCAATTTCAGATTTTGACAAAAATATACCGTTCCAAAGAAGCTTTAGAGATCAAAGTTGGTTGGATGAATTAAACCAAAACCAATATGCATGGGCTGTTCGTCCTGCTTTGGTTCATACATATTTAAACAAATGTCCACTGGCCAAATATAAATGATCTGCAGAAAAAGCCACAGTATTTGGTAATAAATGTAATGATTAATGATTTCATTAATAAGGATTATTAGTATGTTTAGATTCTCAGAAACTTGAATGTACAGGTATGTGGTAGTAAATAGAGAAGCATCTCTTATTGCTGAGGTGCTCTGAATGTTCTTACTTATAAATACATTGATGCATTTTCTAAATGACGTCTCAGATTTGATTCTAGGAGATCACTACCTGTTACCCGGGCTGGACTGGATAATCTGCAATTTCAAGAAGGAAATCCCCTGTACCCTGCTGAAAGACCAGTCTGCTCACCAGCATATCATGTTTTGGATGCTGGTGTGCTGGTGTCTGAATTTTATCTTGGTCAACCAGATACTGTAGGATTTTATAGTTAAAGGAACAGTTCACCTAAAAATGAAAATTTGTTGAAAATTTACTCACCCTCAGGTCATCCAGGATGTAGATAAGTTTGTTTCTTCATCAGAACAGATTTGGAGAAATGTAGCATTACATCACTTGCTCACCAATGGATCCTCTGCAGTGAATGGGTGCCGTCAGAATGAGAGTCCAAACAGCTGATAAAAACAGCACAATAATGCACAACACGACTTCGACCTATCAATGAAGCGAAAAGCTGCATGTTTGTAATAAATAAATTCATTATGTAGACGTTTTTAACGTCAAATCATTGCTTACAGCTAAAATATGAGTCCTCTATAATTCATTTTGTTGCTTTCTCTAGTGAGAGAAATGCTGTTTCTCCAGTAACAGAAAGCAGTGCTGATCCACACTGCATTTACATTTAATAATTTAGAAGGCTTCTACACAGAAGAGCCAACAATATCAAGTTAACAATCTAAGAAGTGCAGTAAATGAGGAAAAGACAAAACAGGAAATTAGTTAAAGGGATAGTTCACCCAAAAATGAAAATTACCCCATGATTTACTCACCCTCAAGCCATCCTATGTGTATATGACTTTCTTCTTTCAGACGAATACAACCGGAGTTATATTTAAAAATGCCCTGGCTCTTCCAAGCTTTATAATGGCAGTGAATGGTGGTCGAGATTTTGAAAGTTCAATAAAGTGCATCCATCCATCATAAAAAGTGCTCCACACGGCTCCTGTTGTACGCGCGTTCACGAGAGAGTGGCGAAACAAAACACCGGTCATGAATTAGAAGTACAAAACGAGGATTTGTAAAAAAAAAAAATTATCAGAGGATTTTGATATAGGCCAAGAGGAGACCTCCTTTTCCTTTGCTGTAAACAAAACTTGGTTCTAGCAAGACTAGCATATTCTCACCGGAGCTTTATGCTATGCCTACGTTCTACTTCATCCGCTGGAACGCCACTCTCTCGTGAACACATGTATGACAGTTAGCGGAAGCTAGAGATTACAGTTTATAAAGTTTATATATATTTTGCTTACACAAATGCATTGATTCACTTCAGAAGGCCTTTATTAACCCCCGGAGCCGAGTGGAGCACTTTTTATGATGGATGGACAGACTTTATTTTGCTTCAAAATCTCGACCACCATTCACTGCCATTATAAAGCTTGGAAGAGCCAGGATATTTTTTTTAATATAACTCCAATTGTATTTGTCTGAAAGAAGAAAGTCATACACACCTAGGATGGCTTGAGTGCGAGTAAATCATGGGGTAATTACAATTTTTGGGTGAACTATCCCTTTAACGCTACACTAGCCTATATGTAACATTTGGCCCTCTAGCGGTAAAAAATAAAAACTGTACACGTCTTGCGGAAGCAGTTGTTTTGGTTGTGCTTCAGCTCTGTTTTTCAATGCGGAAGAAGGTGGTTCGGGGTACTGACAACCAGGGCCGTACGCAGGTTTTTATAAATACCGAGGTTCCAAAAAGGACAATGGTAGGGGGGTTCGAAAATCAATTTAGATTTTCCTGCCTTACATGTGTGCATTTTAAGGTGTTTTAAGGCTCATAAATTGGATAATAATATAGGTTTAAAACCAAGTCAGTGGGCAGTACTAGCCTAGCATAAATTATTTTTCAAGATAACAGATTCTTAAGCATGAGAATCAGATTAAATGTTGCAATGAATGATCCACGCTACAAACTGGAAATAGAGAAGATATAGTTTGTTTATGTTTATGAATTTAATAAACTCAGTTATAATTATCCTGGGGCAAGTTCAAGCTCAAACCGGTGCACAACGTTTTGCTACGGTTTCCGGTTTGAATGACATGTTTCCTGGAAACGGTGTGCAACGGGGTTTCAGATGCGTTTTCTCTTGTTTGGTGGGTGTGTCAAATCTTCAAAAAGAACACAAAGAATGGCCTTCTCAGCTGCCATAGTTGCAACTCTTGCGTCATCAGAACAGTGTGTTCAATACACCACCGTTTCCGTTTAAAAAACGTTTTGCACCGTTTTGTCGGGGCTGAACGCAGCCCTGGTAGTCTTCAGTAAAATCACGTGTTTTTTTTATTCACACTGAGAGAAATTAATCTTTTCCAATAACTTTAAAAATGCATTTAACCTGCAATTACAAATGCATAAATAATGTTTTGATATATTAAACATAAAACGTTGAATGCGGATATTTGAAATGATTTAAAACATGAAAAAAAAAATCGAAAAAAAAGTCGAAATGTGAAATTAAAACCGCCAATAGGTGGCAGCAAATCACTGTTAATAAGTGAGTCTTTGCGATTGAACCGAATAATTTAAACGGTTGATTCATTCAGGAACGAAACACCGTCATGTTGCTCAGAGACGCAAAACTGTGCTATGGTGGCTGTGTTTGGAACGATTTTTGTTGGCGAAATAGAGCAAAAACAGGCAATATAATGTCTAAAACGTAAGTCTCTTAATTAACTTGTTTATTGAGCTGTTGTAAAAAATCAATATCACATTTGTAATCATGGTAATTTTTTTTTGAGAAAAACGGCACTCTTCGTGTGAAATTGATTAACTATATTAAGTGGTATAAATATATAAATTTTCTGCCCCCATGTCTTGAATTTGTGATCATTCTAAATGCATTTTAATAGACTGAATCATGCAGTGAAAGAACACACTGTAAATGTAAGTGTCTAGACTTCACGTAATGTATGCGTGCGCTCTGTAGTAGCTGTTAGGGGTGTTTTGAATGGTTTTTGCAAAATACTCGATAATGTCAAATCGCACATCTTTAAAACAACAATTACGATATTATCGCAGACGATATATATCGCACACCCCTACAGCTGAGGCATCTCAGATGAGAAGATCTGTTATCTTGGCTTTTTATCCTTGCAGCACCAAAGCATAATTAATATAAGGTAATTATTTTACAACTTCTGTTATTGGAATACTGAGGTCTGGACCTCAGGGACCTCAATGGTGGGTACGGACAACACGTTCACTAGTACAAAACAATTCAGCCACTCGCACAGCCATTTGTAGGCTGTGTGTGCAATTCCCTGCTATATACACAAGGTCTAAAATATACATTTTTGGTAAGTGTATTTTTGTAAAGACGCGTTTTGAAAGGTGGATTTTTCACTCATCAATTAATATTTTGTTACTTTTATCAAAGTGTAGCTTTAAATAAAACTATAACAATTACATATTAAATTATTTTAGAAATATCTTCAGCTTTTCCTTTAAGTTTGTTCATTCACAGAGATTGAAGAGTTTTTAAAAGTGACACTAATCAAATAACATAATTTTTCAGCATGCAAAAAAGGAGAGCCTGTGAGACTGTAGTGTCTGCAGAAGGACAATGTGCTAGTTCAGTGTGAAAAAAGAGGGCATTGGTTCATTATTTTCTCCCATTCACAGGTAAGACTGATCATTTCGAATTCAGTCATCTTCTGCTCCTGAGCCTTCAGCTTGCAAATACAGCAGAATCCCAAAAGACAGAAAAGAGGCAGAACTACTCATTCTATAGTGTGAAAAGGAACAGTAGACTGAAGAGGAACTGGAAGAAATAATGAGAGAGTCATAAAGAGAGGGGGAAAAAGAGGAGAGATGTAATGAAGGCGGTGAAATTCTACCTTCTATTCCATCTGCTTAGGGACTCAGTGAGCAACAGGATTCCTCTCTCCACCTGAGCGACCTGGAGGAGCTGAATGTTCATGGAGCATCTGGTGTTGTTCCGCTCCTGCAGGCGTCTGAGCCAGTAACGGATGAGTTTAATGAGCAGGAAAAGGTGGCTTGCGCATTATTACCAAGTTTAAGTCACCGAGTTCTAATCATTCTAATAATCGCACACCGATAATTGCATGGTTTATATGCAGAGAGAAAAAAATAAAATCACAACAAGTACTGTACGTAACATTAATTTGTTCTTAAGCTTGTTGCAATGTTAATGAATTTGGAGTATTCTAAATTAGCCTAAAGCTAATGACCAAAACTGTTTCCGTATAAGGGCTTTCCGCGCCACCTTTCCTAGTTTCCAAGGATTTTTTCTACCTGCCCAGTTAGGACAGTCAGTTCAAATTTTCACTTGCCCCACCAACATTTTCACTGGCACTGCCTACCCTTGAAAAACAAAAGCTTGATAAGATTAAAAAAAAGCTTGTATGACCCAAAAATTTTAGATGCCAATTAAATTTTACAATTCTTGATTCCAATTTTGATACCACAGCAAAAACTACAAGCCTAACATATAAAGTTAAATCATTATTAAAGACAAGTGAAGAGTCAATAAAATAAGTACTAATAAACAAATTACAAGCATTAACACAAATAAATAGAACAAACAGACAAATTAAACGCTGCTTTAAGGTTTGTAGGTTGTTCAGGTACAGAAATCGCATAAACAAATGTAAAATAATACTGCATAGTCGTCAGTGTATAAACTGAATATAGATTAATCCTTGTTAAAGCTAAAAAGATTATTCATAATTCATCTCTTTTTTTTCTTGGATTGACATTAAAAGAGGGTCTAATGCTATTTCCTGCATTCTGAGTTATTTACACTGTTAAAGAGTTGGTTCCCTTTCAGTCGGTCACTACGAGTCACGCCGTGACCTATGAATTGGGATCTCGCTTCGAGAGACCAATCTACTTCGAGTGTAAACTAAATGAGCCAATGCACATTGGCATGCGATAATTGCATCCAACTGCCACTGATCACAGCGTGAGCATAAAAAGGCAGCCGGTGCAACGCATACCAGCTTTTCGCTTCGGAGCCGAGCAATAACATCGTTCTGCTCCTACCATATCTTCGATTGTGACGACGAGTCTAACGCGCTCTAGGGAGCCTTTTGTGTTGGCGGACGGCGCTTCAGCGGTGGTCGTTCCTGTGTCGAGCGGGATGCGCACTTCAGGCTGCACTACCCCCTGTTGTGCTGCAAGCGGCCATCTCCCCTGTGCGGCACCTAAAAGAGCATTTCCCTAAAAGAGCTTACACAGGTGCGTCTTTGTAAAGACGACGGATCTTCTTTTTAAAGATGCCGTTTCACCCGTGCGTTTCTGGATGCGGTCGTTACCTGGCGCCAGGTGATGCTCACGATCGCTGCCTCACATGTCTGGGCATTAAACACACTGAGGTGGTGTTCATGGGGTGAGTCATGTTCCCATTGCGATGAGTCATTTTCCCTCCGGGATGGTGGCAATGCCTGAATCGAATCCAGAGATGTCGGCTATGGCGCTACTGCAGGTTCATCAGGCCAAGGCAGTGAAGGACCTGCACGAGGGTGGTCACGATCCGGAAGTTCTAAAAGAGCTCTGAGAGGTCCGGGAGCGCCATCTCTGGCTGTGTCTGGCCGACATGAGGGACGCCGACAAGGTATGGTTCCTCAATGCCCCTGTGCGCCAGAACGGCCTCTTCAGTGACGCAGTCTGGGACACCTCTTCTTTCTCCCAAAGAAAACTCTGCTCCTGCTTGCACTGGCCTCCATCAAGAGGGTAAAGTCCACGGTATAGCCTCAGAGCCTGTGTTTCCCCGGCAGACAGTTACTGCCATTTCCAAGAGGGTTATAATCACCTCCAATTTTCCATATGCACCTAAATGCATAGTGTTATCCAATCTCACTGTGTGGGTAGTGCTACGTCAACAGTGACTGTTGCGAGCCCCAGCCTACACCAAAAAGGGGCGCAGGAGGCTCGCACAGTACACTGGAAGGGGCAGCATCCATGGCGCATTGGTAGGGATCCCAATTCATCGGTCACGACGTGACTCATCGTGACCGACTGAAAGGGAACGTCTCAGTTACTTATGTAACCCTCGTTCCCTGAAGGAGGGAATGGAGACGTCACATCCCATCTCCACGGCTGCTGTGGCTCCTCAGCGAAAACCTGGTATGCGTTGCACC